>NW_025850796.1:148-1156 GCF_002878395.1 Capsicum annuum
TGTGTTCCAGGTGTAGATAAATTGAGGCAGCAAATTCTTGTAGAAGCGCATGGTGTGCGATACTCTATTCATTCAGGGGATACTAAGATGTACCGCGACATGCGGGAGATCTATTGGTGGAGTGGGATGAAGAGAGATGTTGCAGAGTTTGTGGCTAAGTGCTCTACATGTCAGTAGGTTAAGATAGAGCATCGAAAACCTAGTGGTTCCATGCAAGAGTTCACCATTCCTACTTGGAAGTGGGAAGAAGTTAACATGGACTTTGTGACAGGTTTTCCTAGAACTCGTTATCAGTATGATTTAGTCTGGGTCATTATAGATAGAATGACCAAGTCAGCTTATTTCCTTCCTGTTCATACTTCTTATTCCGCCGAGGATTATGCCAAACTCTATATCAGGGAGTTATTCAGATTACACAGTGTTCCACTATCTTATATCTCAGACAGAGGTACCCAATTCACTTCTTACTTTTGGAAAGCATTCCAGAAGTGTATCGGTACCCAAGTCTAGCTAAGCACAACGTTTCATCCTCAGACAGATGGTCAAGTAGAGAGGACCATTCAGACTCTTGAAGATATGCTAAGGGCATGTGTAATTGACTTCAAGGGAAGTTGGGACGACCACTTGCCTTTGATTGAGTTTGTATACAACAATAGATATCATTCTAGTATTCAGATGGCTCCATTTGAAGCTCTCTATGGTAGGAGATATAGATCTCTAATTGGTTGGTTCAAAGTTAGTGAGGCCTCAATCATAGGTCCTGACTTATTATTCGACGACTTAGAGAAAGTTTAGTTGATCAGAGAGAGACTCTAGGCTGCTCAGAGAAGACAAAAGTTCTATACAGATGTTTGTAGAAAAGATCTCGAGCTTGAGGTCAATGACTATGTCTATCTTAAGATGTCTCCCATGAAGGGAGTGAAGAGGTTCGGCAAGAAAGGGAAACACAATCCTCGGTATGTCGGTCCCTTCAGAATTCTTTGTCGCTTCGGCAAGGTAGCTTATGAG
>NW_025850797.1:0-2903 GCF_002878395.1 Capsicum annuum
GGATTAGCTTGATTTCCCGGTTTGAAACCTCTACCTGCCCACTAGTTTGTGGGTGGTACGGTGTAGCTACCTTATGTTTCTTAACCCCATACTTTGCCAATATGGCTCTGAACAGCTTATTGCAGAAATGTGATCCTCCCTCGCTTATGATGGTATAGGGTACCCTAAAATGAGAGAAGATATTTCTCTTTAATAATGCCACAACACTCTTACCTTCATTATCAGCTAGAGCGACTGCTTCGAACTATTTGGATACGTAATCCATAGCAACTAATATATATTTTATCCTAAATGAGCTCACGAATAGACCCATGAAGTCGATACCCCAGACATCGAATAACTCTACTTCAAGCATTTTGGACATGGGCATCTCATGGTGCTTTGAGATAGAACCTTGCCGCTGACACTGATCACATCTTCTTACAAAATCGTAGGCATCTTTGAATAGTGAAGGCTAATAGTATCCACTTTGCAGTACTTTCTTGGCCATTCGTTCACCTGCATGGTGACCTCCAACTTGGGAAGCATGGCTTGCTTCCAGTATGCTAGGCACCTCTATATCTGGGATGCACCGCCTAATAATACCATCAGCACATCGTCGAAAAAGATAAGGCTCATCCCAGAAGTAATGTTTCACATCATGCATGAACTTTTTCTTTTGATGAAAGGAGAGATGCTCAGGAATCACTTCGCTCACCACGTACTTGGAAAAATCTGCATACCACGGTAAGTTTTCCACCATAGTTGCTAGAATCTCTTCGTCGGGGAATGCATCATCAATATCAAGGTCGGTCTGCACTGTGTGCTCACTTTCAAGTCTAGATAGATGATCAGCTACTTAGTTTTCACAACCTTTTCTATCCTTTACCTCGAAATCGAATTCTTGAAGTAGTAACACCTACCTAATTAGCCTTGGCTTAGCATCCTTCTTTGCCATTAGATATCTTAGAGCTGTATGATCTGTATGAACCACTACCTTGGTTCCCAAAAAGTAAGCGCAGAACTTTTCGAAAGCATAAACAACCGCTAAAAGCTCTTGTTCAGTGATGGTATAGTTCTTTTGTGCTTCATTCAAGGCCTTACTCGCGTAGTAGATTGGATGAAATAACCTTTCTTTTTTCTGACCAAGTACAACACCCAAGGCTACACTACTTGCATCACACATAACTTCAAAAGGGAGAGACCAATCGGGTGCTACAATAATAGGGGCTTCAACGAGCTTTCCTTTGAGGCATTCAAATGCCTTCAAGCAATCTTCACCAAAGTAAAACTTTGCCTCCTTCTCCAAAAGTTTTCATAATGGGTTTACAATCTTGGAGAAGTCTTTAATAAATCTCCGATAAAAACCAGCATGACCGAGAAAACTACGAATGCCCTTCACAGAAATTGGAGGTGGTAGTCTCTTGATAACTTCAATCTTGGCTCGATCAACTTCAATTCCCTTTTCAGAGACTTTATGCCCAAGAACAATGCCTTCCTTAACCATAAAATGACACTTCTCCCAATTTAGCACCAGATTGAATTCAGCACATCGCAGTAAAGCCATACTCAGATTTGCCATGCATAACTCAAATGACTCACTTACAACCGAGAAGTCGTCCATAAACACCTCCAAGGTGTCTTCAACCATATCAGAGAAGATAGATATCATACACCGCTGAAAGTGGCTGGTGCATTACATAACCCAAATGGCATTCGTTTGAACGCAAAAGTATCATATGGGCATGTAAAAGTGGTCTTCTCCTGATCTTCAGGAGCAATGTAAATCTAATTATATCCCGAATAACCATCCAAGAAACAGAACCATCCCTTTCCTGCCAATCGATCAAGCATTTGATCCATGAATGGCATTGGGAAGTGGTCCTTTAACGTCCACGAATTTAGCTTCCGGTAATCCATGCACACTCTCCACCCTGTGACAGGCCTGAGTGGAATTAGCTCATTCTTCTCATTTACTACTACTGTCATGCCCCCTTTCTTGGGCACATATTGTACAGAACTCACCCATTTACTGTCTGAGATTGGATACACCACCCCTGTATCTAACCATTTTATGATTTCTTTCTTCACCACCTCTTGCATAGGTGGATTCAAATGATGCTGATGCTCAATAGTGGGTACACAATCTTCCTTGAGCTGAATCTTGTGCATGCATATGCTAGGAGGGATACCAATTATATCAGTAATAGTCCAACCAATAGCTCTCTTGTACTTCTTCAGAATAGAGATGAGAGCCTCTACTTGTTGTTCACCTAAATCAGCAGCAATAATAACCAAAAGTGTATTTCCACTACCCAAAAACACATACCTTAGATGACCGGGTAGCTCTTTCAATTCTAGCACCGGTGGCTCTTCAATGGATGGCTTTGCCGGTGGTGAAGGTCGATTCTTAAGGTCAAGGTCCAGCTTTTTGGGGGTATATGAATACGACCCCATTCCTGTCAAAGCACAGATAGTTTCTTTGTACTCTTTAACATTCTCACGATCGAAGTTCAAAAGCACAGCAGCTAATGGCTCAACAGTAAGCTGCTTCTCTAAAAATAATTCCTTCTTATCCTCATAATAAACATCAGCTATAGAGAACACATTCATATCTTTAGGCTGCTTAATTGATTTTCATACATCAAAACGTACCACTTCATCATTCATCCGAAATAAAAGCTCATTTGCTCGCAAATCAATAAGCACACTTTCTATTGCGAAGAAAGGTCGACCCAAGATTATGGAAACCTCAAAATCCACCTCGCAATCCAAAATAACAAAGTCTGCAGGAAAAATGAAGGTAGAAATCTTCACTAATACATCATACAAGATACCAACAGGTCGTTTTATCGACCTATCTGCCATTACAAGCCGCATGTTGGTTGGTGTAGAATCGCCCAACCCCAACTGTCTATAGATGG
>NW_025850798.1:0-4180 GCF_002878395.1 Capsicum annuum
TTTAAATTTGTTATCGGTGGATATGTTCACTTTTAGCATGTAAATTTGTTTCCTTTATGTCGGAAAAGAATAGTTACTATTGTTAAGGGTCTTGAAATTATTTCTCAATTTCAAGTAGCGAGTTACTTGTTTCTAGAGATTCAGTGTTATTTTTGAAAGGCATATCATAGTGTGCTATGTTTGTGGCCCATCGATTTGCAAAATCACCGCTTAAGGTTTAAGTTGACCACTTTGGCATACATATGATAGTTGGCTCATTCACATACAAAATTTGTAATTTAAGTACTACTTTTAAGATCTAACTCTTTTATCGATCCTTGATTCTTTTGATTAAAGAGTTATTTTTCTCCATGATTATATACCACAATGAAATGCTAAGTTTTCTTGATAGCTATTTCCAGTCATGATTTACTTATTTTCGTGGTCAAAACTGTATTTGATTTTCTCTTGTTTAGATTGAAAAGTTGTTAGGGTTATAGATTTTGTTGAAATAGTGTAGAACTAAAATAGGAGTTGGCATAATTGGACACTTTCTCATAGAATTAATCTTTTACTATTTTTCCTATCTTGTCTTTGAGTATAATTTCTTAAATATGTTTAATATATGTTATTTTCTTCACCTCTCTTATTGATTTATTGCTTGTAGTATTTTTGTACATTTAGATGTCCTATTGTTATTCATATACAACAACAACAACAACAACAAACCCAGTGTAATCTTTGAGACAAGCATATGACTACTGGCAGGATCAACCAGGTAGCATTCCTCATCGACGCCGGCGTCGCATGAGCCCGTCCTGCCCGCGAGGGCGCAGACGGATTCAAGGCGAGCGCGATCGTCTTTTGCAAGGAGCATCGTACGGGGCAGATAGGAGCGGATGAAGGCCCCGTGCCCGCTGCGTCTACCGCATCCGAGAATCCCGACCGTCACTCACGGACCACGACATCGCACGACGAAGCGAGGGAGGCGTGGGACGCGAGGGCGGCCTTTCGATTCGCCCCGCGCATGAAATGCGAGGGGCGAAAGGCGGTCGATGAAACTTGATAATGCCTGGGCATTAGGTATGCAGCATAGGAAACCGACTTCGAGCAAGCCTGCGTTGCGCTTGCCCCGCGACTGAGATGGCAGGCGGGTCAGGACGTCGCTGCTCGAGCAGGGATCCAACCTAACCGCACGTGCCGAACACAACTCACGCGCCGTGCGTCCAAATGCTCCGTCGATGCACGCCCGGCACCGGCCCCAACGCCCGGCAATAGATGCCGTGCGCTGCTGCCCGTGCGGACGTTGCAAGGCTGAAGCAAGTCCCGCTTGACACGATTGTTATTCATATACTACCATGAAATTTCTCTTCAAATCTGTTGGTTGACTCTATTTGGTATTGAAAAGTGTTGTTGCATTAGTACATCTTGTATTTCATATTTGACATTTCACAAAAAGATTTCCTCATCTTATGCTCATTCCCCTTTTCTTTCTTTAATGAAAACATACCTTAAACTATATCATATCATAGTATTTGGCGTAAATATGTGTTAATCTATTGGGAATATTTTTCTAAATTGTAAGAAACTATGCTTGTGGGTCAATGTCTTCTTTTCAAAAATTAGTTGATTATATTGTGCTAGGTTCAATTTTTGTAATATTGTTTAATAGGTTAATTTCCTTTTCGTTGGATAATTTGATTTATTTTGACATCATAGTATACAATTCATTTTTGCTTGAGAAACTATTTTTTCATCTCATCATTTATCTATCAAGTGTAGAATTTTTGAACATATATTAAGTTTTTTTTTATCTTTTTCTTTGCATGAATCTGTTTTGGAAGACTCCTTTCCTTTTGCATTTTGTAATGGGCCAATGAGGCCAACATCTTCGAGTTAAGTCCGAAGTTTTAACTCAAAGGTGATTATATAGCGTGCGGGTCCAAGAAGATAGAAGAAGAAGGAAATGTGTCAAAACCCATTGATGAGGTCGCTACGGGTTTTGAAAAGTCTCAATTTTTATTATTGTCTTATTCTTTATTTATTTATATATTTATCTATTTGTTCATTCATTTTAATATCAAAGACAAAGTTGTAATTTAATACAGGTGAAGAAAATTTTGTGCCTCAAAGATCCAAAAACTTAGCTTAGGACAGGTTACAGGCCGAAAGCCCAAGTATTTATATCAGGACAGGTGAAGATGGGCCAAAATCCCAAATTAGCTTAGGGCAGAGTTTATGAATTTGGGTCTAATGACCTAAGTTATTTAGTTTCCCCCTTTTCTCTTTATATGCTCATTGTTCTTAGTTTTGTAAGACGTAGTTAAAAGTCTCCGCTAAGTCATGAAAGTTTATTTTGCCTAAATCTTGAAGATAATTTTTTCTTTAATTGTTTTCTTTTTTAAAAACAATTTTCCTTTCTAAAGTTAGTCAAATAAGTTATTTTCAAATAGTCTGGATAACCGCAAGTTAGAGGATACTCTTGGTGCCTTAAGAACCTTCCAAGAGTATTAATAGGAAACTTACTCGGAATTTCTAAACTTAAGAGATTTTTTCTATTTTGAATCTTTAAAGTAATATTTTTAGTTTTTCTTGATATTTTCTCAAAATCAAGTGGCGACTCTGTAATTTCTTAAATTATTTCTAAATTTTCTTTAAAGTTTTGAAATAGTTTAAAAGGTCAAAAATAATGTTTTCCAAACCCTTCAAAATTGAAAAAGGGGCAAAAGACTCGTCTTCTACCTCAAGCCCGTTCGTAACCCTTGCCTCATCTCTAAGGCTAGGTCCTTTACTCTAGTGTCAACCCCATATCCCTAGTCTCATTCGATCTAGTCCTCACCATCTGCGCAGATAAGAGTGAAAGCCAGTTTAGAATATAGGGTATAGAAAACTTGCACAATAAGGAAAAAAATAAGGAAGTTTTCTAAAGATATCTTTTAGCCGCTCGAAGATAGATACAAACATCTACATCCCAATCCATGAGACTTTACTAGACACCCTGTTCTTACAATGATAAGATTAATGAATCTGGATGTTCTGATAACAATTTACTATGACCCTAAAACTTAGGTCATGATCGCACTTAATCATAACCAAACCTTGCTAAGTAAGCTGATCACCCTATCTGATATATAAATGAAATCACAACATAAATCCCAAGGCGAGACTCCTAGAACAAAGTCAAACCTTATATGCATAAAGATAACAGAAGTTTAAATCACAATATTACCATAACCGATCCAAAAACCTAGTGTCACAGTATAAGAACAAATCCAGTTACAACTCAAAATACCAAATCACCGCCCAAACACAATTTCCACGTGATGCACTTATACTTGGATCTTTATCGAAAGGGCACAATAGGGATAAGTACGGTCCATTTTACTTAATAGGTATCATAGGATGATTGTGCAAGTTAGAAAATAAGGTATATTAATACACACTATGAGTACGTCGCCTGCAATGCAGAAAATATCCCAAATGGTAGTTCACAACATCTCCACTAACAGTTCTAGATATAATACATAAGTAGGATATATAGGTACATAAAAGAATTAGAACAGACACGCATCAGATAAAATACAGAAACACAACACTGAAGATGTATAAATGAATAGATTGAAATTAGTATGATAATGATGATGATATAATGTGACTGAGGCTATCACATAACCTCCATATACACCTACCGAGCATCAAGTTTCTAGGTAAGACCCATGAGGGGTTCATAACCTATATACAATCTCAATACTCAATCCTAGTATCAATATCCACATCATCTCTCCAAATCGTAGGCTATGACAAAGGTAAGTAATGATATGAGGTCTTAAAAGTGTTTCATTTCTGTCAAAAAATAGTATTTCCACGATGGTACCAATATCTCAATGTGTGTATGATATGAGGGTGTAATGCTTACAATAAAACCAGTATGAAGGTCCTAAATCTAGTCAATATATATTATCGAAAGCTCAAAATCAAATCAATATATCAATCATCCATGATTCAATATAGGCCACATACCATGTAGAGAGAAATATGCAACTAGGACATTATTGATATCACATTAATCCCAACTAGGCATTTTTTATCATGAAGAAAGCAACCATTGTGCATAAGGCCAACAATACTATATAAGGCCCTCGCATGAGCCATATATAGCATCTATAGTTTCAGATTACCAATAATAATAATGAAAGCCCCT
>NW_025850799.1:0-2085 GCF_002878395.1 Capsicum annuum
AATACCATCACCAAACCCGAACCCTCCCATCCAAACTCCACTTGACCAAAGACCTCACTATCCAAATCCAATCCCGCCACAAAAAGCTCGACTTAACCCAAATAGACCCATCCATGATGAGGTCTATGGTAGGGGAGGACAACATCATGGTTATGGGTCATATGATGATGTTTACTTGATGGAATAAGTAATGAGGCGTAGACATGGGGAGTTAGGCCAAGAGGTGAGATATGGCCACCCAAATCTAGATGTAGGTCTCAATTCCATCAAAGTGAGCCTTCACATTTTCAAAGGTGAGAGTGATCACGAATCCTACCTTTTATGAGAGTCATCTTGTGACAAGATCTTCCAACTTAATGATCTCACTGAAGAAAAAAAAGTTGTTATGCTATAGCTCACTTCGAATGGTACGCTAATACATGGTGGTAGTATGTTAAACGGTTTGGGAATTAGATGATTGGGGAACAACCTCCTTCTTGGTTTTGATTGAAGAGCCTTATGCAACAAAGGTACTTGCCCTAGACTTATAGGCATGACCTCCTTGTTAAATTGTAAAATTTGAGGAAAGGGAAAAAGAGTGTCATGGCTTACTACGATGAATTTCAACAATTGATGTTGAAACTTGACCACTGAGGTAAGCAAGTAAGCCTTGAAATTGTGTGATTCAAAGTTGTGTTAAACAAGTACATCTCTACTCACATGATGCTTCACAAATTCGACACCATGAATGGCATCTTCCATGCGGTTTTACAGGTTGAGGAAGGGATTTCAATGCTTCAAATGCCAAGGGTGGGGGCAAAAGGCTAGTGAGTACCCACACCGGAGGAATATAATCCTAAGAGAGGGAAAATTGTACTATCTTGGGGAAGAAGTAGTAATTGAACTGGCTAAGGTTGATGGAAAGCCTCAACATGGAGAGAAAAAAGAGGTTAAAATGCAAGGCGAGGAAGATGTAGAAGATGTGTGGCCGTGTGAAGGAGATTGTAAAGTGCCTTTGTAAAAGAGGTGAGGTTATGAATTTATGGGCAAAATCCTCTTAATATGGAGAGGATGATACAAGTATGATCATGATCATGGCACGTTTGAGTATTTTTGAAGACTAGTCACTAAAGGGCCCTTTTGTTATTTTGTCTATTATTGTAATGTAGTATAAATAGAACATTGTAGGTTTTATTTCTTTAGCTGATCATTATTATTGAAGAATACTTCTCTTAGAGTGAG
Source organism: Capsicum annuum (assembly GCF_002878395.1). NCBI lineage: Eukaryota > Viridiplantae > Streptophyta > Magnoliopsida > Solanales > Solanaceae > Capsicum > Capsicum annuum. The sequence goes on from NW_025850799.1 coordinate 1,222, forward strand.
AGAGAGTCCAATTGAAACTAGGGCATAACATAAGGGTGGATTCTCTTATGTGTTGCATTTTGCTTGATACGTTGGTGCTTGGGTGGTGGATGCCTCTCTTGTGTCAATTGTAAGAGTTAGGCGTTTGTTGTGTGAAGTTTTAAAGGTACAAGAGTGGAATATGCTCTTGGGTTGTTAAGACTACATCAACACTTTTCTAACAACCTATCTTGTATCTTGTTTTAGTTTCGTCTTCTTGTGTTGTTAATGTAACCCGTTTGTTCTTGTTGCTAATGTAATATTGTGGAGCTTCATCTTGTGTTGCTAAACTTGTTGTTGGCTGGCTTCTTTGGTGTATTAACATCTTGTATCGTATTCTTTCTTGTTCTAGATAGTGAGCCCAAGAGAGGTAATTATACGGAACAAACAATGGAACACAAAAACACACCCCAAAATAGTCCACAAATCACAACAAATCGTGGATGAAATGGGGACCTCTCTCGGATTCACTATCTAGAACAAGAAAGAAGAGGATACAAGGTGTTAATACACTAAAACAGCCAGCCAACAACAACTTTATCAACTCAATAAGAAGCTCCTCAATATTACAATAGCAACAAGAACAAACGGGTTACATTAACAACACAAGAAGTCGAAACTAAAACAAGATACAAGATAGGTAGTTAGATAAGTGTTGATGTAGTCTTAACAACCCAAGAGCATATTCCACTCTTGGACCTTTAAAACTTCACAAAAAAAACACCTAACTCTTACAATTGATATAAGAGAGGCGTCCACCACCCAAGCACCAACGTATCAAGGAAAATGCAACACATAAGAGAATCCACCCTTATGTTATGCCCTAGTTTCAATTGGACTCTCTCT
>NW_025850800.1:0-600 GCF_002878395.1 Capsicum annuum
AAAAGGGTAAATTGAGCCCTCGTTATGTAGGGCCATATCAGATTTTGGAAAGGACTGCTACAGTTGCGTATGAGTTAGAATTGCCTGCAAGTTTGAGTTCCGTTCATCCTGTATTCCATGTATCCATGTGAAGAAATGCATTGGAGATCATTCTATGGTATTGCCAGTAGAGGGTATCCAAAAAATCTCATGGGTGTAGTTTAATGAACATGCATGCTTTTAAATGGGGGTTTTCAATTAAATGCTAATATCTTGCTTTCAATATGATTTCTAAGTCATTTTATTTATGTCATGGGAATTGTTTGCCTATATACTTCAATGGTTGAAACCATGCATATGTGATTTGAGATTTTTCCATGGAAGTTGATAAATATGAATGATAAATTGTTTTCAAATTCCCATGATAATATTTTGATACTCCATATTATATTGTGATCAACAAAAGAGAGCATGAATTTGAAATAAATATTGTTCACCATTTGTAAATGATGAAGCACCTTGGTTTTTACATGATTATGCATATGTGGATGTGATACTGATGACTTGCAAGTCGGGTAACACGATACCCTACAGAATACGATACGTGATTGAATTGAATGA
>NW_025850800.1:700-2822 GCF_002878395.1 Capsicum annuum
ACATATTATATTGTGATCAACAAAAGAGAGCATGAATTTGAAATAAATATTGTTCACCATTTGTAAATGATGAAGCACCTTGGTTTTTACATGATTATGCATATGTGGATGTGATACTGATGACTTGCAAGTCGGGTAACACGATACCCTACAGAATACGATACGTGATTGAATTGAATGAAATTTGAATGTATTAATTTTACTTGAGAAAGGTGGATGCCCGAAGAAGGCGTTTGAGGCACAAGCAGCTCATCGCTGGAATAACGTGTTTGCCAACACGGAATATTGGTACCAGACTAAGCGATTTGTGTACTTGACTTCATGTCATTCCCAAATTGGGACTATAGGTAGGAGCCCGAGCCAAGTGATCTTGGGCACTATCATTGGGTTGAGACACCATGCTGTGTGGTCTTGAGTGTCTCTCCCTCACTTATACTCTAATCTCGGCGGCAACCGAGGTGTGACTGTTGGTGTAAATTATGTAGGGTATTCCACCTAGCTTAGTTGCATTTCATTATTGTTGAGAAAACTATTGCATTACACACATGTGCTTTCAAATGATTTGATACGAAATTGCTTTATAATGGCTCTCAATTATACTTTGTAAAAATATTATGTTTTGTTTTGATATCTCTTCGTGCCAGTACTTTTGTGCTGACCCCCTCCCCTCTCCAACTTCTCAAGTTTAGAGGCCTAGTCTAGGGGTCAAGAGAATCAATAGAACTTTCAGACAGAGCTGTAGAGACAAGTGTTGAGCCTTCTATGTTTCGGAAGGTCTTAAGTCCTCCAGTCCTTTTATCTTATATTCAGGTTTTGGGTCTACTGGGGGCCTTGTCCCAGTTTTCAGATAGTTACTTGTTTTAGTCATGTTGTAGAGATTTCGCAGACGATTTTCGAAATGTTGATTGAGATTGTGGGACATTATTCCCCATTATTCTTTTCATATGATTCTTGACCATGTTTCCGGTATATTGTGTTTCTTCCACATTACTTTGATCATATGAATTAGGTGTATGATTACCAGACAGATAGGGGTGTTTCGGGCCTCAAAGGTTAGAAATGCTCGTCACGGCTATGCCCTGGTTCGGGTCGTGACATTTTGAGTCTTGAAATTTGAATTCCAAAGACTAGCTTGTATTTCCCTTCATTGAACAATTTTCACCAAAGTAACTAAATCAACACATAGACCCTTCTGTTACTCCTAAATCTTAAGTAGAATAAAAAAAGTTTTTGATACAAGATTTTTTTTGTCAAAGTGAATGATTTTATTAATAACTCAAAACATATATATTTATAGCCAAATTTATAACTACACTTCAATTTAAATTGGGATAACTAATTCTTATTCAAATAATAAAGGGGACAACTAATTCCTAAGTGGACTCTAATAATTTAAAACTATTAAAAGTATCTATTCTTACTTTATTTCTGAGACATATCTTCAACAGGGTACTTGCCTAAGGTCGGCCCAAGTGGCTGAGCCTACGTCATAATTTGTGGCAGCAGGGGCCTGCGTTCGCGCGGCCCCTACCCAATCCAAAGTTCAATTATTTTTATTTTTTCGTTTATTGTCACGACCCGAACCGGGGCCCTGGCCATGACGGAAATCCCGAACCATGAAGGCCCGAGAGCCCTTCTAACTTGCAATCATATACACCATTCATTTACATAGAGGAACTTCGGAAATAAAAAAAAATGGAATCATTGTCGATATCATAATTCAATTGAACAATCTGGAATGGAAAACATAAACCTCTAAACAACGTCTAACATCAGTCTGGGAAATCTCTAACAACTGAAAATGACTTTTGTCTGAAATCTGGGATAAGCCCCCAGTCGGGCCATGAATCAAAATGAAATAACAATAATAAGTTCTAATACAGGCCTTCTGAAGTAAGGGAGGCTCACCAATTGCAACTTCTGACGCACTCAAACCTATTGCTGAACTGGACCCCGAGACCGTGCCTCAGATCCTGAGATGGTGGGGGGGTCAATACAGATATATTGGTATGCAGAGTAATCCAAAATAATGTACTTTTATATACAACATAGGTGAGAGCATTTCATAAAAATGTTAAGCAAGAAATAATTTAAAACACATGGGCAACTTGAAATAATCATT
>NW_025850801.1:0-10771 GCF_002878395.1 Capsicum annuum
ACCATCGCGGCAGCTTACTGCCTCACACGAAAATGGCTATAACTTTTCGCTTGGGTATCGAATTAAGGCTAAATTGGTATCGTTGGAAAGCTAATTCAATTATCTAAAATTTTGTGGGTATTGAGATGAAAAATTCTACGTATATAAAAAATTATACATTTTTAAATTAGACTCTTGTAGAATCGAATGCGAAATTTTGGACGAATCTAATGTTCTTAGCTCCACTTGGCTCTAAGTGACTTCTATTAATATTATTCACCTAATAAGAACTTCACATGCTTAGGATTAAATTCATGACATAAGAATTCAAATTATGGATCAAGAGTATGACAATTACACCTTCACTGCGACGCGGTAAAATCGCATTAAGCTACTGAAAAGGACGAGTGCGAATTTGCACTCTGGCGCGACTCAGTGCTATCGAATTGCGCCACTAAAAATCGACAATTGGGAATTCGGACCCTTCCATAACATGAACTTATCATGGAGGTCTACTAGAAAATGACAAATAGAAAATCACCCTTCACCGTGACACAGTGACTGCCTAGGTCACTGTCAAAATTAAAAATGCCCTAACTTCTCAACCGAGTATCCAATTTGGGCGAAATTGGTATTGATGGAAACCTTATTCAATTTCCCACATAATGCAAGGTCTAAATCTGAAAAATTTCATATGATAATAAGGTATTCATTTTTTTAAGCCAACCTTTGACATTCTAGGAGAGAAATTAGGCTAAGAAAATTATAGGGTATTACAATATCTCCCCCTTGGAACATTCGTTCTCGAATGAGACTGGTTAAATTGAGAGTACCGAGGAAATGGCTTAACTGAATCTGAAGCATAATACATGAACTGAATATCATGACTAAGCTAATTTCTTGAATACATGCACTGACATAAGAATGGTTATAAGGATGAGATAGAAACGAGTGAGTCAACTTATTAGTAACCATTACGTTAGGATGGATCTGATTTCATGAGAAAAAGATGACAGATTTATGACATGAAAACTTGAGGTATTACATCGGGACTGGAGGAACTCTTGGTGTAGCAACAAATTTTGTAGTACGACCTCTATTACAGGTCCGCATCTCATGAGTAGGGCAAACATCCTTAGCTTGAGCATTGTGCTCATTCGATCTTCGGGGAGGCATTATCAATTTCTAAAATATAGGAAAGCATTGATTCGAGAACATTCATACTCTATAGCATGAACTAAATCATGAGAAGAAAGAGATACATTCCTAAGTGCCTAGTATCTTCCCTCTTACAAGTATAGCACGCTACACACCCATAAAAAGACTCTACCCATGCGATTTTGAAGACACCCTAGAACCAATATTGTCACGACTCGAGCCGGGACTCTATCCATAATGGGCATCCCAAACCATAAAGTCTAGAAAACCCTTTTTCAACTGGCAATAACAAGTAGAATTCATATAATATATAAAAATGGAAAAACTAAATAGAAAAATGGTCATCTTCGTATTTCAAACTAAGCAATACTGAAATGAATTCATAAAAATTCAAAAATATCTAACACCAATCTGTGAATTCTCTATTAATATTGGAAACAACATCTGTCTGAATCTGGGACAAGGCCCCCGATCGGACCATGAACTATAAATAATTAAAAACGTCACATAAGACAAGGACTTCCGAAATAAGGGAGGCTCACCAATATCAACGTCTGACAATGATCTATTGCTTAACAGGACCTCGAGACTGTGCCTCAGATCCTGAAATAAAAGGGGTCAATACAAATATACTGGTATGTGAAACAACCCAAAATAGTATGTTTTTATATAATATAGGTGAGAGCAATTCAAAACAACAGTGAGCATATTATAAAATATAGGGTCATACTTTAGTGAATTTCAAAATATTTCTGATGACCTTGACTCACTCTTACTTTTCTTTTGAGCTAGTCGGTACACCCTAAAATTTGTAATTTTACGGGCAATGTGGGATCCACTATTGACTCGGCGGCCAAGCCCCCAATTCAAGTTTTCCGCAAGAATTTGAGTTTTCATAAGTTAGTACACCCCCTTTCAGGTATACCGTGGCATCACCCATACATGATGTCCTAGTTATCCCATTTCAGGATAATACGTGTATCGGCAAACCATAGTTTCCAGCAATGAGCCCTTACACTCAAATGCCTTCTTCGGGTAACCAGCTAGCTCTCTTAAGCCCATTTTTAGCTCTTTATAACCATGTTTCATGCTTTCAAAATTTTTAAAACTTATTCTATTAATGGGATGTTATATCATCGGGTACCGTCATACCCCGACTTATAAGTCATTCACATTACATCAGAACATATCTATAGGCCTTTTTATTTATCAACATGTAAATGACCACCCAAAGTTTATAAACTTCATATGAGAGAGAGAGTCATGCTTTAAAGTTTCATTAGAATTTATATCAAAAAACTCCCTGCTCACTAGTACAATCATAAGGTGGCCATATCATATTTGCATTAATCAAAACCCCATGGAAATTGTAAATATGACACAATGAATGTTTACTATATGAAAACACCCTCTCAACATATCACAAAAATATCAAATCCATAATCGTTAGAAGAGAATTAACCCTCTTATTTCCTTTAAGAAAATTTAAGCATTTAAACAACCCATAACACACTCATTCAAAGATATCATAATGGGAGAGGGAGTTTTGTCATTCATGCTCTCATTCAAAGTTAACAATACAAACGAAAACATATATACATAGTTTTAGTTCAAATCCATGAAAAATGGTTCAAGACAACATATATTATCATTAAAACAATTACATGACACATACTTTTTGAAACAATATCAAAACTCTTCTTTGGGAACATAATAAGAGATTTTTAATCTTGATAATATAGTAAAATCTATGCCCATGGAGTTTAGGGTAGTCCTACATATCTTATGTTCTTAGTTTGAATGGTGAAACCCTAATCTTGACACCTTTTGTAACACCCTAAAACCTGGTCCCAAGGCATCACACGGTGCTCAAGACTACAAGTATCCTTAAACTAACTCTGTCTGCTTTCCACTAGATTTGAATCTCATAATAAAGGAAATATTGACATAAAAGTCATACTAAATGCAGAAACTATCTAAAATAGCTGAGAACAATCTGAATGTAATAACTGAAAATCAATACTGCAAGTCTGAATAATATCTAGTAGTCTGACAAGCCTCTACTACTAATAACTAGAGAGTCACTGGGACAAACCCCCAACTAACTCGAACTATCTAAAAAGAAGTACTTAATCATATAAACTAATAAGTTGTAAAATCTAAATAAATAAGTCCCCAAACTATGAGGACTCACCAACTATCGAATGTAGATGAAGATGCTCGAACTACTCACGCTGCTGATACTGAGCACCTAAACCTACATTATGAGACAATGTAGCACATAGACATATATGTGGATCAGTACTTTGAGGATGTAGTGAGTATATAGGGTTGAACGCATATGTAAAACATTATCTCATCATCATAATTTATAAAACAATGCATGCTAAATGTAAATGACTCACATAAGCTAGAATATCTGAAATACTGAAATCTAAAATCATTAATAGCAAAACATACTTTATAGAACTAGTGAATTATAACATTTAGTTTTAAAAGTTGTGCTAATGTTCTGTCTGTACATCATACTATCTAAGTGTAGAAAGGACTCACTTCTGTAACAGAAATCAAAAAGCTAAAATCTGTAGCTAATATCTTTCTGTAAAGCATAATATGAGTAAAGTTGTGAGCCTTTACACTTAGTTTTCTTAAAAGATTTTTTGTTAATATTTTACTTTAACTAGCAGGGAGGTTCTCTTAACCGACATAAACCATGTGAGCTAACATGGAGTCCAAAATCTTGTTCCCCTAAGGGAAAAACCTCACAATGGGGTGAGGTGTTATATTCTTGCCAGGGAGTATAACCTATTGTCCATGTGATCGATCACAAGCTAAATCTGTCATTCATATTGGAATAGAAATAATCTGTACCTAAGTTGGCTATGTAGTTCTGTTGAAGAGAGGGCACCCTAATACCACACTTCTCACTCAGTACTAAATTCTACTCCCTTTAAATCTGTATGCTCATTCTGTTGGAAATCCACTTTAAGAACTAGCATAAGGGTTTATCTTAAATCAATTATGCATTTATCTAATTAAATCTATAAATAAAGTTGATCTGAACGCTGTAACCTATAATAAATCTGTAAAGTGGATTCCATAACTAAGCTGAGGATCAAAAGATCAAAGCTTTGCTGTAAATCTAAAATAAATTTGATCATAAGATGCTTAAAGCATTATCTTTCTTGGAATATCAACATATAAACTTGGGCTTTATAACCCATTCATCAAATACATGTTAAAACATCATAATAATCATGCTTGATAATGAAAATAATGATAGTTCATCTCAAAATTAGAAATTATTGCAATAGGCATGAAAATATTAAAATAGACATGAAATTCATCTTCTAAATCACTTGAAATCTCATAATCTTGCAAATAGCAATAATGACTATGAACCCTAATTCAAATTTCATGGGTATTCATTCAAAATCATATGAATTTCTAATTAAAACTTGATTTTGGGCACAAGGATGAAATAAGATCCTTGTTTATAAACCCCACATACCTTGATTGGTGATTAAATGAAGAAACTTGAATTATTGATTACTATTTGAGTCCTTGAAGATGAGTTCTTGATTATCTTGTCTTGAAAATCCTCAATTTTGAGCTTTCTTTGAGAAACAACGGTCGAATTGATTTGGAAGAAACTTTTGAGTTCTAGAATTTTTATTTGAGAGAAAATTGATGAATAATGAGCATAATAGGCTTAGAATGAGTTTAATCTCATGTTTTGGATGGATTGGAGCTTGGGAATTGACCAAAATACCCCTTTAAACTTCTAAACAGAACTAGAAAAGAGAACCAAAATCCTAATTTAATAGGACACCACAATGCGCCACTATCACGATGGCTCACTGGATAAGGGACAATTGGGAACTGGAAACTCTTCGCGAAGAGGAGCTATCACGGTGCTCCTTTGGAATGTCATTTTGACCATCGTTGCGATGCGGTGAAATCATGTAGGCTTACTTGAAATTGACAAATAGAAAATTGGAACTCTCCACAATATGTCAATATCACAGAGGTCCATTGGAAAATGACAATTATGAAATTGTCCTTCACCGCGATGTGGTGATTGTCCAGTTGGCACACTGCTTACTAAAAAACGCCCTAACTTCTTCACTGAGTGTCGAATTTGGGCAAATTTGGTATCGATGGAAAGATTATTCAATTTCACACACCATGGAAGGTTTAAATCTAGAAAATTCCAGATGAAATAAAAAGGTATTCATTTTAGAAGATAATCCTTGACATTCTAGGGACGAAATTAAGCTAAAAAGAGTATGGGGTATTACAATATCTCCCAAGGTCTAAACCAACTCTTGGGAGATACTGAATTACCTTTCCACTCATAGACTGGATCATATAGGAACTGGAACTTCACCACTTGGGTGCGACAATCTATGGAGGCATAACAAGAATGGAGCCAATCCATACGAAGAATAAGATCAAAGTCAACCATATCTAACTCTATTAAGTCTTCTAACATAATTTTATGAAGGAAAATGATAGGACACTTTCTATAGATTGTTTGTAAACAAATGACTCACCCATTGAGGTAGAAACCAAGAAAGGCTCAGGGATCTTTTTAGGACTTATCTTAAAATTCACTGTAACTAATGGGGTCACATAAGAGAAACTCAACCTGGGGTCTAACAACACATAAACACCAAGATAAAAGACACGAAGCATACCAGTAACAACATCTGGTGAATCTTTCCACTCCTGATAGGATGGTAAAGCATAAAACCAATCTGACACTGATCGCCACCGATACTGGATGATGTGCCTTGAGGAGGGACTTGGCGACCTAAAGGTATTGGTGCACTAGTAGCTTGAGTCTGAGGATGACCATCTCTATTTCCCTGCTTAGCATGCGGACAATCTCTAATTCTCTGACCCAACTTACCACAACTATAACAACCTTTCTGTCCAGCTAAACACTCATTATGATGACTTTTACCATACCTAGCACATGGAGGATAACTTGGCCTACCACTCACACTATTCTGGGATTTGTACATAGAAGACTTACCCCACTACTCCTGCCTACCACTGGAGCAGGAGCACTAGCTGAAGATGATGCTGGAATAGAAGAATGAATCTAAAACTGTGAATAAATCTCAAACTGCCCTATTCTAGCCTTTTTATTTTCTCTCTCTTCCCTTCAACTTCTCTACTTTAATCTGCTGAGCATGAATCATCAATCTAGTAGGATCCATATCTCCAATAAGTATGGCAGTCCTACACTCGTTAACTACAAAACTAGACACACCAGTGACAAACTTACTCATACTTGCCCTAGGATCAGCCACCATATCAGGGGCATACTTAGAAAAATGATTAAACTTAAGGCAGTACTCCTTCACTGTTATCGAGCCCTGCCTCAGGTTCACAAACTCCTCTATCTTAGCTTTATTTATCTCACGTAGGAAGAACCTCTCTAGAAAAGCATCCTAAAATACTTACCAACTCATAGGAGCAACATTCTTACCTCTACCATTCTTCTACATCACTACTCAATCATACGCTACATCCTTCATTTTATAGGATGCTAACTCTATACTCTTCTTGTTGGAAACATGCATAATATGGTTAATCTTCTTTACCTTATTTAAATAAAGTTGTGGGTCCTCACCTACTTTTGACCTAAAGAACTCTGGCGGATTCATTTTCATGAAATCACTAATTTTGGCCACTGCTAAATCCCTATTCGGCTAGAGTGGGACTGCAACCTAATTTTTCCCTGAACATTAGCAGTCACATCTAGGGCCAACGTCTGAAAGGCAGACCTAAACTCACCATGGGATATATTTTCATTCAAAGGATCTGCGGGCTGGGGTAGCTAGTTACCATTTTTGTAGGCATTAGCTTTACGAGGAGGTATTTTTAACTGTCACATAAGAGCACGAGTTAAAAGCAGATAGAAATACTATAAGCACGATAGTTCATGAAAGAAAGAGATGATTTCCTAAGAACGTTTCGTAGCCTCTTGCTCATAAATGTGTCGTGCTTCACACCCATGATCAAGACTCTACGTAATGCGGTTTGTCTGACTCCCTAGGACTCTTATAAAACTTAGACTTTGATACCAAGTTTGTAACGCCTTGAAACCTGGTTTAGAGGCATCACACGGTGCTCAAGACTATGCGTAGCCTTAAGCTAACCCTGTCTGCCTTGTACTAGATCTAAATCTCATAATAAAGGAAATACCATTATAAAAGTCATACTAAATGCGAAAACTGTCAAAAATAGTAGAGAACAATCTGAATGTAATGTCTGAAAATCAATACTGTAAGTTGAATAATATCTAGCAGTCTAACAAGCCTCTAATACTAATAACTAGAGAGTAACTCGGACAAACACCCAGCTAACTTGACTTGTCAGAAAAGAAATACTGAATCATATAAACTATTAAGCTGCAAAATCTAAATGAATAAGTTCCCGAGGACTCACTAACTGTCAGATGAAAATTAAGATGCATCAACTATTCACGTTGTTGATACTGAGCACCTGAACCTACATTCTGAGACAATGTAGCACATAGACATATATATGGATTAGTACTTTGAGGATGTAATGAGTATATGGGGGTAAAATACATAAGTAAAATATCATCTCATCATCATAATTTATAAAATAATTCATGCTAAATGTAAATGAACCACATAAGCTGGAATATCTGAAATACTAAGATAAAAAATCATGAATAGCAAAGCATACTTTATAAATCTAATGAGTCAAAACATTTAGTTCGAAAAGTTGTGCTAATGTTCTGTCTGTAAGTGATGCTGTCTAAGTGTAGAAAGAACTCACTTCTGTAACTGAAATCTGAAAGGTGAAATCTATAGCTAATATCTTTCTATAAAGCATAATCTGAGTAAAGTTATGAGCGTTTACACTTAGTTTTCTTAAAAGCTTTTCTATTAATCTTTTACTTTAACTAGTGGGGAGGTTCTCTTAACTGACATAAACCATGTGAGCTAACATGGAGTCCAACATCTTGTTCCTCTAAGGGGAAAACTTCAAGATAGGGAGAGGTGTCATACTCTTGCCAGGGAGTATAACCTACTGTCCATGTGATCGATCACAAGCTAAATCTGTCATTCATATTGGAATAGAAATAATTTGTACCTACGTTGGCTACGTAGTTCTGTGAAAGATAGGGAACTCTGATCCCACACTTCTCGTTGGGTGCTAAATACTACTCCCTTCAAATCTGTATGCTCATTCTATTGGAAATCTATTTTAAAAACTAGCATAAGGGTTTATCTAAAACCAATTATGTATTTATCTGATTAAATCTATAAATAAAGTTGATTTGAACTTTGTAATTTGTAATAAATCTATAAAGTGGATTCCATAACTAAGCTGAGGATCAAAAGATCAAAGCTTTGCTGTAAATCTAAAATAAATTTGATCATAAGATGCTTAAAGCATAATCTTTCTTGAAATATCAACATATAAACTTGGGCTTGATAACCCATGCATCAAATACATGTTAAAACATCATAATAATAATACTTGATAATGAAAACAATGATAGTTCATCTCAAAATTTGGAAATTACTACAATAGGCATGAAAATATGAAAATAGACATGCAATTCATCTTCTAAAACACTTGAAATCTCATAATCTTGCAAATAGCAATAAAGGGTATGAACCCTAATTTAAATCTCATGGGTATTCATTCAAAACCATATGAATTTATAATTAAAACTTGGTTTTTGGCACAAGGATGAATAAAAATCCTTGTTTATAAACCCCACATACTTTGATTGATGATAGATGAAGAAACTTGAATTATTGATTCCTATTTGAGTCCTTGAAGATGAGTTCTTGATTATCTTGTCTTGAAAATCCTCAATTTTGAGCTTTCTTGGAGAAACAATGGTGGAAGTGATTTCTTGGTGAAGAAGCTTTTGAGTTCTAGGGTTTTGTTTGAGAGAAAATTGATGATTAATGAGAATAATGGGCTTAGAATGGGTTTAATCTAATGTTTTGGACAGATTGAGGCTTGGGAATTGACCAAAACACCCCCTTTAAACTTCTAAATGGAACTGGAAAAAAAAACTAAAATCCCAATTTAATAGGCCACCGCAATGCACCACTATCGTGGTGGCTCACTGGATAAGGGACAATTGGGAATTGGAAACTCTCCGCGACGCGGAGCTATCGCGGTGCCCCTTTGGAATGCCATTTTGATCATTGTCACGATGCGGTGAAATCATGTAGGCTTACTAGAAATTGAAAAATGGAAAATTCAACGTCTCCGTGATGCACCAATATCGCGGAGGTCCACTAAAAAATGACAATTATGAAATTGTCCTTCACCGCAATGCGGTGACTGCCCAGTTGACACACGGCTTACTAAAAACTCCCTAAATTCTTCACTGAGTGTTGGATTTGGGTGAATTTGGTATAGATAGAAAGCTTATTCAATTTTCCACACCATGGAAGGTCTAAATCTTGAAAATTCTATATGAAATATAAAGGTATTCATTTTAGAAGATAATCCTTGACATTCTAGGGACGAAATTAAGCTAGAATGAGTACGGGTTATTACACCTTTCTTGAGAATCTTTAACTTTAGAGGATTGAATTCTTGATCTTTAGGGAAGATGGAAGGGTTTTTTTAGAGTAATATGGAAGGGAATGAAGATTTTCATTCCCTAATCATGTTATTAGTTGAGGTTAGACGAGTGAAATTTATAGAAAAGGACATAATTTCCCCTCAGGCATTTAAACTCATAACAAAATATCATTTTTAGGACCCACCACGATGCGCCAAGTGGCTTATCATCATAGGCACCTCGATGCGGTGCAATCGCAGTGACCCACTATTTTTGAAATCCAAACACAGCCCAATCCATGTATGAATAATCTGAAACTTTCCTGAGACATGCCCTTTACACCCTTGAACATGAATTGACTAAAAAATATATGTCTCGGGGTTGGGAAGACCAATTTATAATTCATTGAAGTGAAGGACTTAAAATAGGACTAAGTCTTTCAACCCTTTGAAATATTTCAGGCTTTAAATCACTTATACTTGCAACTATGAGTAGTATCAAGTCAATAATGATTTGGGGTGTTATAGTAACTGGTGCGTGTAGTAAGGAAATGAATAGAGAAGAGTAGTTACATGAGCAATGGGAGACCTGCAATCCCATAGTGTTGTCGTGGTTAATGAGCTCAGTGCGTTTTGAGTTATTGTATGGGATTGTATATGTAATAAATGCTCGAGAAGTCTGAGGATATCTAAAGGAATGATTCAATAAAGTGCATTGAATGAGGTTATATCAATTACAAGGATAAATTGAAACATTATGTGATTCAGTAGCTACTTATTTTACTAAGCTAAAGAGTTTATGGAATGCATATGATGCGGTGATTTGTGCTCCTTTATGTGATTGTCCAAGGTCTAAGGATTATACAGATCATCTTACTCAAATGAGGTTGATATAGTTTCTAGGTGGCTTGAATGATTTATATGACCAAGCTAGACGATAGATTATGTTGAAAGGATTTACACCTTCTCTCAATTAGGTATATGCTATAAAAGTAGAAGATGAGTTACAGTAACTTGCTTGTGCATTTATCACAAGTGATAAATCAGATCCTAC
>NW_025850801.1:13771-28284 GCF_002878395.1 Capsicum annuum
GTGTATTTTAGGATCTTTACAGTGGTAGGGTGAGGAGGATTGGCAAACAAAAAAAAGTATTATAAATCCTCAAAGGTGAGTATAGAATAGAGAATACACCTGAAGGTAATGAAAAGCTGGTAGAAAGCATGGTGGTACAAGACAACAACCTATGGTATAAAAGACTTGGACGTCCATCCACACAAGTATGGAAGTCACTTACTTGTTGAGTCATTATAAGGATTTTGAGCTATTAATAAAGGCCATGTATAAATAGACTAGATTGCCATTTCCTATCAGTGAAACTAAGTCAAGCATGTGTTTTGATGCTGTACGTATGGATCTGTGGGGACCTATAAAACACTTATTTTTGATAAAAAGTTTTACTTCTTGACCATTGTGGATGATTGTAGTATATATTCTTGGATACACTTATTGCAGCTTAAATTTGAGACCATTGTTGCTTTAAAAACATTATGTTGATGGTTAAATTTCAATTTGGAACTAATGTGAGGTTTATAAGAACTAAAATGGTATTGAGTTTTTCAATACTCAATGTAATGACTTGTTTAAGAACTTAGGTGTGTTGCATCAAAGCACTTTTTCTTATACACCACAGCAGAATAGTCTAGTGGAAAGACAACATTGGAAAATCTTGAATATAGTTAGGGCTACCAGGTTTCAATTACAATTGTCTATCAGATACTGGGATCTAGTTGTTCAAGCTATTGTCTACCTGATGAATAGATTACCTTTATTTGATATCAATGGTAAAAGTCCATAGAAAGTGTTATTCTATAAGGTACCTTCCTTATCACATCTGAGGGTACCAGGTTGCTTATGCTATGCCTCAGCATTGCCTAAAGGTGATAAGTTTTTTGACAGAGCTTAAACCTGTAGTATTAATGGGGTATTCCACTACACAGAAGAGATACCTGTTACTGGATCTGAATTCTAACAAGTTTTTTGTGAGCGAAGATAATATATTTCAGAAAAGTTTTTTTCCATTTGCTGAGAAAAAAGGTCTGAATCAATCTATAGACTCATTCAAGTCATATGTAGAAGATAGTGACGATGATAAAGAGTCAGCTGATTTAGCAAATATTGGTGATGATCAAACTTTAAATATAGGAGAATTATCTCAAGGCACTTCAACACCTGTTCTACCAGTGGATGCAACAAATCAGCCAGTTGTTCAACCTACTAAATCATTTCCTTCATGCATAGACAATGAGAGCCTATTCCTCATAAAAGAACATCTAGAGTGGATAAGGAACCAATCTAGATAAAGGACTACACTATACCTGGGAAGAGAAATGGTAAAAGATATCTAATAGCAAATTACTTATCCTAAATGAATACCACATCTAGCTATCAATGATATATGAATAGTTTTTCAGAATTAGTAGAACCTTAGTTTTTTGGTTAAGCTTCTAAAGATGATATATGGATTCAGGCTATGAAGTTGGAGATTTAATCACTTGGGGACAAAATCACAAGGGGGGTGGTTGATTTACCTCCTAGTAAGAATGTCATTAGCTAAAAATATGTGTATAAGATCAAGTATAAAGCAAATAGAGAGGTTGAGAGATTCAAAGAAAGATAGGTGGCAAAAGGTTATAGTCATCAGGAAGGACTAGACTACCATGACCATTATCACCTATAGAAAAGATGGTGATTACCAGGTAATGTTATTGCCTTTGTTGTATCAAGAGGATGGAGCTTGTATCAAATAGATATCTATAATGCTTTTTTGCAGGGAGATTTAGATGAAGAAGTGCATATGCAACTACCTGAAGGCTTTCAACAAAGGGACACAATAAAATTTGTAGGTTGCTTAAGTCCTTATATGGACTTAAATAAGCTTCTAGGCAATGGAACATTAAACTGATTCAGAACTCATAACTACAGGATTCACTTAGAGTGCCTATGAATGCTCTTTGTTCCAGTGATCTGTTGATCATTGGAGATAATGAGAGTATGATTTCTAAAGACAAAAAGTATTACACAAGCAATTTAAGCTCAAAGAATTAGGAAAGCATAAGTACTTTCTGGGAATTGAAGTTTTGAGGTTATCACAAGGAGTTATTTTAAATCAAAGTATATTCTAGAGTTGATCTCAGAAGTTGGTCTAGCTTGTGCAAAGACAGTATCTACACCTATAGAATCTAGTGCTAAGTTGATATCAGTAGAATATGATAAATCCATAGGTTGTACTAGTAATGATATCTGAAGAATGCAACTCATTATCAAAGGGTAGTTAGAAATCTTATGTATGCTACTATAACTAGAGCAGATATTAGTTATATTGTTCAGAAATTGAGCTAGTTTATGCAAAAGCCTAGGATATCTCATCTAGAAGCAGCTTATAGGGTGATCAGATACTAGGATATCTCATCTAGAAGAAGCTTATAGGGTGATCAGATACTTGAAAGGCTCAGTAGGTCAGGGTATCTGGTTGAAGAACCAAACAAATACGGACTTATTTTTTGGTGTGACTCAAACCGAGCTGCTTGTTACAATACGAGAAGGTTGGTGACTGGATATGTTGGATAGAAGGATCATTTGCAGAGTTAAATAGGTTTGTGCCTAAACCTGTTACATTGCTTAGTGATAGTAAGTCATCTACACAGAGCTAATCCTATCTTTAATGAGAGAACAAGACATATAGAAATTGATTGTCATTTTATTAGAGACAAAATTAGGAATGTCACATCCGTTTTTTCACTCCAAAAAAAGATATCGTTTAAAGTTCGAAAGGGTTTTTATTAAAGTGAAAAAAAATAAAAATTTTGTTTTGAAAAGGATTATTTTTATTTAAACAAAGATTCGCCACTTGGCATAATTGGGTGTGCCAAGTCACCTTTAGGAATCCTTTTTCAAAAACTATTTTTGACTCTTTTAAACTAATGTGCGAATAAAGATTCTGGTTAAGGAATTCTATTGACCAAGGGGAAGGTGTTAGGCACCCCTTGATCCCGTGGTTCGACCACGGTCGCTTGGTGGAGTATATCAGCTAATTTGAACACTATGAATGTATAAACCAAACCAAACACAAATAAAACTATCAATCAAACAAACAAATCCAAAACAATGTCCAGTCCAATTATTACAATCCAAAAATAAAAAAAAAGGTACTAAAAGTAAACCTACACTAATCCTAAACTACGGTCCAATGCTTGATCTACTGTTCCAAGCCTTCATCGAGAACATCCTCCGAGTACAAGGTACCTCGGGGCATTCCCTAGCAAATAAGTACGTAAGACCTCGGGGCATTCCCCGGTAAAATGAATACATTTTTTTTCTCAAGTACGATAAACTAGAAAACATTCAACACATATTCCACATTCAATCATTCAACAAAAACACCATTCCTAAATCTTGCTTATCCAAACCTACATTGGCCTACCCCGCTTGACCTATCATGACAACCATAATAATGAATCAAAGCAAAACTAATTTATATTCATCTTTTATCAAATCACGATCCCAAACCCGAATCCTTTTTAAGCTGAAAGTCAATGGATTCATTAGTTCAAATCACTATTCAAAGCCCAAAACCAACAGAAAACATATTCGCACTACGAAGGTTCAAACAAATTAAGAATATGAATCATTCATAGCTCACAGCACAATTAATAGTACGAAAAGATTCAAACCCACACCACCAAACTCACATCATAGCCACATTAAAAATAATAAAGAGAGAGAGTTTAGGAATGGACCTTCAAAGGATCGAATTTGTTGATAATAAGAAAACCCGAGACCGAGAATCTCGAACCAGAACCCCAACAACGAAACGAACAGAAATCGATGGCGAGAAATTGAAACCCCCAAACTCCGAACACCTGTTCTAACAAATTTCAGTGCGCCTTGACGTTTTCCGGCGACTATATTGCCGGAACAGTGAATAAACACAGACAACAAACCACCCAAAACAGTGATCAGCTGTTAGTGTGAAATTTTAACCGAAACCTAAAGAAAATGAACTAATTTCACACTATCTTCCTTCTAGTTTTCAACTTTCTCCCTCGATTTTAAAACCCATTTTCTCCGTATTGATTCTATGGGTGCACAATTTATCCTTGAGAAGAAAAATGATTCATTTTTTTGTGTCTGTGTTCCCTCCAGAAGAAAGAAAAATCATAGTGTATATGTGATATTTTTTTTTCCGCCTATGTATATGTGTGTATCATGAGCAGAAAAATTGAAACAAAAAATGGAGAGTTTCTTTTTTTTTTTTTTTTTGAAAGATGATGGTGATGTATAACTCTCCTATAGTGAAGGTATATTCTAGTATATATGGTGAGGTCCCTCACGTGAGTGGAGTCTATGTTAGCATGAAAACAAATGAAAAAAAAAAATAGGGTCCATGAGTGAGGTGTCCATAGGGAAATTTCCTAGAAGGTTCCTTCTAGTTATATATCTTTTTGGACAAGAAAAGGAGGGGGAATCTGTTGTTTTTTAATTGGAGGGGTAAAGATTAGGTGTCTTATTTTTTATTGGGTGGTTTGTTGGAATATTAGATAAGA
Source organism: Capsicum annuum (assembly GCF_002878395.1). Classification (NCBI taxonomy): domain Eukaryota; kingdom Viridiplantae; phylum Streptophyta; class Magnoliopsida; order Solanales; family Solanaceae; genus Capsicum; species Capsicum annuum. Next base: position 18,283 of record NW_025850801.1, read on the forward strand.
AAAGATTAGTTAAGGTTTGTTATTTGGATAAAAACAAAAAGAAAATAATAAATAAGTAAAAGATGAGGTGGTTATTCATTTGTTTTTCTTTAAAAAAAAATTATAAGATGATGTTAAAGTGCATGATAACGGAGTAAGAACTATTTACGACGGGATAAAATTACGTGTCTACATCATGCCCCCTTTGAATGTAAACACCAAGTTTTTTCATACAAAGAAGTAGACAAGAAGACAGAATTTTGTCCCGATCATTATTCGAGGAAAGAAACAAAAAGGAGAAGGGCAACTGAGTCTTGACAAACACCCTACTACACGAGTTATGAGAGAATCAAGTGCTTGGTATCTTACAGGATCGAAAGAAGGTGGACTATACCGAGTTGGAGAGTCGAGTGATGTTCCATCGAGGTTTCGGTCTGCGGCTCTGTCATTACATCAAAAATAAAAATTACAAGTTAAAACATAAATAAAATTACAAAATCCTATCTATGCAGTTTTCTTTGACTCTTGACTTAAGTTTTATCACCCTGTTCTTCAGGCGGGCACCTAACTTGAAATTTCTTTCAACTTGTTGCTTGGTTTTCCATTGCTTCGCTTTGTTGCTCGACTTTCATTTATTCGCCCTGCTCTTCAGGCGGGCTTCTGACTTGCCATTTTTGTCCTTCAATTTTATCACACTGTTCTTCAAGTGGATTCCTAACTTGCAGTTTCTTTAATTTCTCATTTCATCACCTTGTTCTTCAGGTGGGCTATTGACTTACAGATTCATCACCCTGTTCTTCAGGCGGGCTCCTGAAATCAAAATAAAAACTAGAAACAATATTATCCCACCAATGATTAAGGTAAAGAGAGAATTCATTTTTTCTGAAAGTAAAGTCCCCTTTTCCAGGATGGTCCTGAACATAAAGTAAATTCTCATTTTTTAGGAGGGTCCTGAACATAAAGTAAAATCCCATTTTTGAGGAGAGTCTTGAACAGAAAGTAAATTCCCATTTTTCAGGAGGTCCTGTACAGAAAGTAAAATTCCATTTTTCAGGAGGGTCCTAAACATAAAGTAAATTTCTATTTTTCAGGAGGGTCCTGAACAGAAAGTAAAGTCCCATTTTTCAGGAGGGTCCTAAACAGAAAGTAAAATCCGATTTTTCAGGAGGGTCCTGAACATAAAGTAAAATCCCATTTTTCAAGAGGGTCCTGAACAGAAAATAAAATATCATTTTTTAGGAGGGTCCTGAATAGAAAGTAAATCCCATTTTTAGGAGGGTTCTGAAAAGAAAGTAAATTCTATTTTTTAGGAGGATCCCGAACAGAAAGTAAAATCTCATTTTTCAGGAGGGTCTTGAACATAAATTAAATTCCCATTTTTCAGCAGGGTCCTGAACATAAAAGTAAATTCTCATTTTTCAGGATGGTCCTGAACAGAAAGTAAATTCCCATTTTTCAGGAGGGTCCTGAACAGAAAGTAAAATCTCATTTCTCAGGAGGGTCCTGAACAGAAGGTTAAAATCTCATTTTTCAGGAGGGTCCTGAACAGAAGGTAAATTTCAATTTTTCAGGAGGGTCCTGAACAGAAAGTAAAATCTCATTTTTTCAGGAGGGTCCTGAACATAAAGTAAAATCCCATTTTTTAGGAAGGTCCTAAACAGAAAATAAAATCCCATTTTTCAGGAGGGTCCTGAACAGAAAGTAAAATCCTATTTTTCAAGAGGGTCCTGAACAGAAGGTAAAATCTTATTTTTAGGAGGGCCCTGAACAGAAGGTAAATTCCCATTTTTTAGGAGGGTCCTGAACAGAAAGTAAAATTCCATTTTTCAGAAGGGTCCTGAACATAAAGTAAAATCCCATTTTTTAGGAGGGTCCTGAACAGAAAATAAAATGTCATTTTTCAAGATGGTCCTGCACAGAAAGTAAATCCCATTTTTTAGGAGGGTCCTGAACAGAAAGTAAAATCTCATTTTTCAGGAGGGTCCTGAACATAAAGTAAATTTTCATTTTTCAGGATGGTCCTGAATAAAAAGTAAAATCTCATTTTTCAGGAGGGTTCTGAACAGAAAGTAAAATCCCATTTTTCAGGAGATTCCTAAACAAAAAGTAAAATTCCATTTTTCAGGAGGGTCCTGAATAGAAAGTAAAATCTTCAAATATGTTTTCTCAAAGGTAGCTGAACTTATTGAACAAAACTTTGCCCCTGTTTCATCAAAGACAATTTGTCAGATAAAACTTAGTGGTGGCTTACAACACTTGGCTTCTCAGCATCTGCTCCAGCACTCGTTCCTTTCATCTTTGTTCCGAATCGCTGATACTTGCCCCTTTTTTGCCGCATCATTGACCCAGACTAGATCAGGGGAAATGACCTCTGACTCAAATAATGAATTTCCATTTTACCATGCCTCTGAGATGCACCCTTTTCCAAATCTGAATACTCCCACGAACCCAGCAGCCTATCGGTTAATAGACTTCCTTTGCTTTGTGTTGAATTATGATTATATTTCTTTCATATGCTGGTCCTCAGCTTTTCCTCATACAATTGGAAAGACTGATAGCAAGTTTTGAAATCCTTTCTCGCTTGTTTTGACACAGAATTGACTCAAAATGTAAAGAAATAATAGTTACTTTTATTTTGATAAATGACATAAAAAGACAAAAATATGAATATGCAAATGAAAGAAAAGGGCAATGTCCCTTATTCAAAAAGAAATCTTATCTGAATACGACAACCAACTCCAATAAGTATGACATGTATTTTGAATTAAGCTATCTGATCTTTCTACCCAAACTTTAACCTTTTGTTGTTGAGTTCATACCCTTTCCGCTGAGCTGCTTCTTCAAACCCATTGGACTCATACGTCTCATTCAATTGGCAAAATCTTGAAAGATTTTTTGCCAATAACCTCTTTCCTTTTCACTTTTTTCTCGAACCCACCATCGCCTTACGGTGCCCATAAAGGTTTTAACCAATAAGACTCTCAGTTTTATTTTCTCTCGACTCCCCATCGCCTTATGGTGATTGTGAGGGTTTTCACTAGTAAGACTCTCATTTTTATTTCTCTCAGCTCACCATCGCCTTATGGTGCCCGTGAGGATTTTCACCAGTAAGACTCTCTCATTTTTATTTCTTTCCTGATTTCTTATGCTGAGGAAGACAAGTAGTACCCTATAATGTATTATCATATCCATTGCATGTTTAGCCTTAACATTATCAATGATTAATTTGAAGGATTTTCTTTGGTTGTAGATTGGCTTTTTGATAAGGTTAGGAAAGGATGGCAAGAGGCTCAAATGACACTTGAAGTGGGGGTGGGACTTACAACTTTTGGAATCAACTCAACAATATTTTAGCTCCTGCCCCAATTTTTTGTTGACTGGGTGACGCTAAAATCTTTATTTGGTTGGACCGAGCCTTGAATAGGGAAGCCTATGTATCTCACTCCCAAGAGAGGAGAATCAGGTCGCACGTAGTTCCATCAGCTTGTTCTTTATTTTGATTTGATTTTTTTCTTTTATTTTTGATCTCTTTCTTATTCTTATTTTCCTGACATTTATCTTTGACTCTATTTTGATTCCAAAAGAGGGATATGCAAGAAAAATAAAACTAAGCTCAAACGGGTAAACAAAGGATGACATAGTGTTTGGATAGAAGAATAAAATTCCTTCATCATATCAATCTTCAAAAATGCAAGTACAAAACATGCAATAAAATCAACAAAGGATAAAATATCATACATAATATCTTTTGACTGCATCAGCATTGATAGCTATTTCTGCCATTTTGCCTTCAATATCTATCAAATATAAGGCTCCATTGGGCAACACTTTCTTCACAATAAAAGAACCTTGCCAATTCGGGGAGAACTTGCCTTTTGCTTCAACCTGATAAGGAAGGATACGCTTCAACACCAACTGACCAACTTCAAAATTTTTGGGTCCTACCTTTTTGTTCTCTTCTGATATAATTGGCCATGACATGCCGACGTTAGTCGTTTTCCATCAATCAAGCTCAACTATTTCAATCGGGTTTTGACCCACTCATCATCATCAATCTCTGCTTCCACAATAACTCAAAGAGAGGGAATTTCAACTTCTGCGGGAATGAATGCTTCTGTCCCATACACCAACAAATATGGAGTTACCCCTGTTGAAGTGCGAACAGTAGTACAATAACCTAGCAATGCAAACATTAATTTCTTGTGCCATTTTCTGGACCCTTGTACCATTTTCCGCAGTATCTTCTTGATATTCTTATTGGCGGCTTCCACAACACTATTTGCCTTTGGACGATATGGAGTGGGATTTTGATATACGGTCTTAAACTATTGGCACACTTCTTGCATCAAATGACTATTTAGATTGGCGGCATTATCTGTAATAATCATCTTTGGGATTCCAAACCTACAAATGATGTTGGCGTGAACAAAATATACCACTGCCTTCTTTGTTACTGACTTGAAAGTTACTGCTTCTACCCACTTTGTGAAGTAATCTATGGCCACCAAAATAAATCTATGCCCATTTGACGCTTTTGGCTCAATCGGTCCAATCACGTCTATTCCCCAAGCTACAAACGGCCATGGATCAGACATTACATACAACTCAGTAGGAGATGAATGTATCAGATCACCGTGTACTTGACATTGATGACACTTTCGAACAAATCAAATAGAATTTCTCTCTATAGTAAGCCAGTAATAACCTGCTCGAAGAATCTTCTTGGCCAAGACATAACCATTTATATGCAGCCCGCATACTCCAGAGTGTATTTCAACCATGATCGCCGAGGCTTATTTTATATCTACACACCTCAAAAGTCTTAAGATCTGGGGTTCTCTTATATAAGATACCCCCACTTAAGAAAAATCGACTAGCCAAATACCTAAAGCCCTCTTTTGATTGCTGGTGGTATGTATTGGGTATTCTCCTGACTGAATGTATCACTTGATATCAAAGAACCAAGGTTCTCTATCGAGCTCTTCTTCAACTGCATTATAGTAAGCATGTTGATCATGACTCTGTATATGCACTGGATCGATTAAAGATAGAGTGGCTAAAGCATCAGCAATCTCATTATGAATCCTTGGAATATGCTTAAATTTTACTTACACAAATCATTTACGTAGCTCCTACAAGCATTGTCGATACGGTATGAGCTTCAAATCTTGCGTCTCCCAATCACCTTGAATTTGATGGACGAGCAAATCTAAATCCCCCAACACTAATAGTTCCTGGACTCCCATATCAACAGCTAACCTCAAACCAAGAATGCACGCTTCATATTCTGCCATGTTATTGGTACAATAAAATTGAAGTTGCGTTGTTACTGGGAAATGTTTTCCCAATTCAGAGATAAGAACCGCACCTATTCTGACTCCTTTCATGTTGACAGCTCCATCGAAGAACAACTTCCAATATGGATCAGCATCTATAATGAATTCATCATCACACGACACCTCTTCATCAGGAAAACATATCTTTAATGGTTCATACTCTTCATCAATGGGATTCTTAGCAAGATGGTATGCTAAGGCTTGAGCTTTCATGGCGGTTCAAGTCACATACACAATGTCAAACTTGGTAAGCAATATTTGCCACTTTGCCAATCGACCTTTCCACATAGGCTTTTAAAAGATATACTTCAAAGGATCCATGTAGGAGATGAGATACGTAGTGTAGGATGAGAGATAATGCTTCAATTTTTGTGCTACCTAAGTTAAGGCACAACACGTCCTTTCAAGAAGAGTGTGCCTGACCTCATAAGTTGTGAACTTCTTGCTAAGATAATAAATAGCCTGCTCTTTTTTACCCGTGACATCATGTTGACCCAGGACACAACTGAAGGAATTGCCCATGATTGATAAATATAAGATCAAAGACCTACCAAGCTCTGGTGGTACCAGCACGGGCGAATTTGACAAATATCTTTTGATTCTGTCGAACGCTTCCTGACATTCTTCAGTCCATTCTACCACAACACTCTTTTTCATCAACTTGAATATGGGCTCACAAGTGGTTGTGAGTTGATCAATAAACCTGCTGATGTCGTTCAGTCTACCAAGCAAACTTATCACCTCAGTCCTATTCTTAGGAGGGAGCATATCCTGAATGGCTTTGATTTTCGAAGGATCTAATTCAATTCCTCGACAGCTGACTACAAACCCCAATAAATTTCCAGATGGAACTCCAAATACACAGTTTGCCGGGTTAAGTTTGAGATTATACCTGCGAAGCCTTTCAAAGAACTTTCTTAAATCTTTAACATGATCAGCCTGACTCTTTGATTTAATAATCACATCATCTACATAGACCTTAATCTCCTTATGCATCATATCATGAAACATAGTGGTCATGGCTCTCATGTATGTTGCTTCAGCATTCTTTAAACCAAATGGCATCACTCGATAACAATAGGTCCCCCATGGTGTGATAAGAGCCATCTTCTTTGCGTCTTCAGCATCTATAATGATCTAGTGGTATCCGGCATAGCAATCTATAAAAGAGGTAACCTCATGTTTAGTGCAGTTGTCCAGCAAAATATGGATGTTGGGCAGCAGAAAATCATCCTTCAGACTTGCTCTGTTCAAATCACGGTAATCAATACATACTCAAAATTTTCCATCTTTCTTTGTGACAGAAACAACATTGGATAACCACGTAGGATAATGAGCCACTCGAATGACTTTGGCTTCAAGTTGTTTCATGATTTCCTCTTTGATTTTAATGTTTACATCAGTTTTAAACTTCCTCAACTTCTGTTTTACATGGGGAAATATGGGATCAGTTGGCAATTTATGAGCCACTAATTCAGTGCTTAAACCAGGCATATCATCATAAGACCATGCAAAGACATCCTTATAATCAATTAATGCTTGAATCATTCCATCTTTTAGTTGCGGCAAAGCATGTACACTGATTTTAGTTTCCCTAACATCTTTTTGGTTTCCCTTGATTGATTGGCTCATTTTCATTCAAATTAGGATTCGTCTTGTCTTCAAACTGTTTTGACTTTTTGCTTTTTCCTCTAGTGCCTCTTCTTCATCATATTCTCCCTGTTGCTTCATTATTTCTTGATCAGTTTGGATTTTAAGATCAGGCTGAAAATTCTGCATGTATGTCATGTCATTAGAATCAGCATAAAGAGAACTATATAAGAAAAAAAGATAAAAATCAAAATATATTAGACACAAAATAAGGGCACACTGCATTTTATTGAAAGGGAAAGATAGGAGGGTTTAAACACAAATGGCAACAGAATGTAAACAAGCTAAATTCTGAATTACAACCCTGAAATAACTCAGATAAATAGAAAGAAAAACAAAATAAACTACCAAAATTCCTTTCTGACGGGGAGAGGAGTGACTTCCTAATTGTTGAGCTAGACCTTAGGACCTATGAACTACACGCCTGCCTTATTGGTACCCTCTCCTGCTTCAACCATATCAATATCAATCAGCAGGTTCTGGAAGTCATCAACTAATTTAACTTCAAATTCTACAGGCTTCGTGACATCGCTCTTGACAAATGATTCACTGAGTAGCGGCATTGGGCGAGGGAGTGACCATGTTTCCTTTTTCCTTCCCTTGGCCTTCTTCAAATCTTCAGCCATAGGTTCAAATCCCAGACCAAAAGTGCCCATGTTCTCTATTAAACATATGGGATGAACGATACCGTGTAGACACACTCCCAAACCATTCCCTGGCACAAATCCATATTTCAAAAGCTCACTCACCATCATGATAGAAACGGAAGACAATTGTGGTCCCGAAATAACCTGCCCTTCAATAATACGATTCACCGATACTATATCAAAAGTTTGATAGACAAATGTCTTCTCTACATTGTTTGCTTCAATAAGGGACAAGGAAGAATCTTTGTAGGCAGACAAATCCCCTTCACCATGAATAACCACTTCTTTCCTCTCATGCTTAAACTTGATCATTTGGTTCAATGTGGATGCAACCGCATTGGCCTTGTGGATCCATGGTCTTCCCAACAACAGATTGTAAGAGAAATCTTTATTCAATACTTGAAACTCTATGGTGAACTCAATAGGCCCTATAATCAACATTAGTTCTATTTCACCAATGGAGTTTGATTTTCCACCATAGAAAGCCCTAACACATACATGGTTGGGCCTGATCCTCTCAACACTAATATTTAACTTTTGCAAAGTAGAAATAGGGCAGATATTTACACCTAAACCTCCGTCAATCATGACATGAGTGAAGCAGAAATCTTCATACTTAACTGTAATATAAAGACCCTGGTTATGCCCCTTACTTTCAATAGGCAATTCGTCGTCAAAGAAGCTGATCCGATTAACCTCAAAGATTTTTCCAACCATTTTCTCAAGCAGATTTACTATAACCTCCCTAGGAACATATGCTTTATTTAATACCTTTAATATAATATCACGATGTTCCTTGGAATGCAACAACAACGATAAGAGGGAAATTTGATCAGGGGTCTTCTTTAACTGATCTATTATTGAATACTCCGGCAATTTCATCTTTTTTAAAAATTCTTCGGCTTCTTCTTCAGTGACAGGATTTTTGATAGATGAAGGCCCAATCATGATTGGCTTGGGCTTCCTTAAACCTTTCGGAACTAAGCATCTTCCTAACTGAGTTGGAACCCCTCTCTCATCTACCTCTTCCACAACTTCCTTCCCCTAATAAGTCATCAAAGTCCACTTATAGTTCCAGGGGACCTTTTTCATATCAACTATCAGAGGTTGGGTCACCCGTTTGATGAAAATAGGCACTGCCAGTGGTTCTTTCACCATCAAGATAGGCTTACCCGGAGCTCCTACCACCATCAACTTAGGTTTATCCTGACTTAAATCAACATATCTTCTGGCACCTTGCACCGTGATCACGGGTTTCTTTGTGCTTTCTTGGTCTTTATCTTCTCCCATTCTTTCTTGGCTTAATGACATTGCTTTCAACGAATCTGCCACATTCACTGATTTGTCCTTATTGGTCTATATTCTGACAATAGGCTTATAACACCTTGATGACTCTTTCCCATTATATATTAGTTCTAACATATTGGTTTTTGCATGGGTTGGTAACAGATTCTGGTTAACGTTTGGAACTTCCGGGGCCTAGACCAGAATTTGATTTGCATCAATTAAATCATCGACATCTCTCTTCAAATGCCAGTATTTCTCAATATTATGCCCCGGTATGTTAGAACAACATGCACACCTTAACAAATAATCAAGATTTCTTAGAGGTGGATTAGAAAGCCTTTCTTGAATTGGGTTTAAGACCTTCATATTTATTAACCTATCAAACAAGCTAGCATATGACTTCTCAAGAGGTGTGAACTAATTTTTGACCGCCTTCTCTTTTTTGTACTCGGGAATGGGTTAGAAACTAAGTCTGGAAGGGTTTTGGTAATTTGGTGGAGCTGATGGCTGATTTTATGGAGCTTGCGCGTGCCATTGCGGGTAAGAAAAGGTTTGGGCATATGGCTACATGCTATATACTGGGTACGGGGGTGGTGGAATGGAATATAATGGGTTTTATGGAGGGTAGTAATGATGGGAAGAAATATATGGAGCTTGGGTGTAGACTTGTACTTGGGATTGGAGATAGGGGCAAGGCAACTTTTTGGGATAGGAATGGGTTCCAGCTACAATGGTCGCCACGTCCTCTTTCTTCTTTTTACCTTCGAACGCACCAGATCCACCTTGAATCACTTGTGTGGTGGCTTTCAACGTGGAAAAACTCACTATTCGGCTGGTCTTGATTCTGTACTCTATCATCTCTCCCATTTTGAGGACTTCAATAAAAGACTTTCCCATCACCGGAAGTAAATATTGAAAATAGGTCTCATCCTGTGCCTGAATGAAGACCTCTACCCGCTTACTCTTCTTTATTGGAGGCTTTACCATGGCGTCCTGTTCACTCCACCTTATCGTGTATTCCCTAAAGCCTTCAGTGCTTTTCTTCTTCATGTTGACCAAGGATTTTTCGTCAGGAATCAGGTCGACATTATACTAAAAATGTT
>NW_025850802.1:0-1268 GCF_002878395.1 Capsicum annuum
TAGATTTTATAAAATTTGTTTCAATAAGCATAGTGCAGTCAGAATTATCATCAATCAACTTACATCGAGGATTTAGAGTTGATAATAATCGATAATATATGCGGTAAGATAATCCTATAAGTTCAGATCCAGGGGCATAATCATATCCATGGGTTTTAACATTTAATGTTAGAGCATGAAGAATGTTTACATCAGTCAAAGATAATTGTAAATTTGGTTGAGTATTAAAATATGCAGGACCATAAGCAAGAGTAGATTCAATAGATCCCATTAAAGACTTTCGAAAATTCAAATTTCTAGCATCACGCAAAGCAGCTAAAAATGTTTCGGGAAGACCCTTTAGAGTTAGAGGCCGAAAGGCAATTTGAACTAAGTCAATATGCATATAATTATAATTACGTTTAAAAATATCAATATCACGCTTATTTAGGAGTTGAAGAGTCTGTTCATCAGCATTTAAGGTAAGAGATTGTTCCGTTGTTTTAATAATCTGTTTATGTTTTATTTTATTATTATTATAATAATAATAATAATAATAATAATAATAATAATAATAATATTAATAATAGGAGGGGGAGAGGAAGCACAAGAAGAACAAGAAGATTATGTAATAGTAATGGTAGAATTAGAAACAAGAATAAAGTAAGGCGGCTGCATTATATTTGAAAAATTTAATGATAAGGAAGAATAACAAATTATTCTTCTCAACAAATTAAATTGATATTTGAATTTAAGTTAAATTAGAATTTGAATTGGAATGAAGTTCTCTTATTAGCCTCCCACATATATATTTAAATTTATTCATCAATTTATTTGTTGTATTCTCTGTGCTCTTCATTTTTTTAAAAGCTATTTTTGATTCAACATTTTTTATATGCGGAAAAGACATGTCGTCTTCATCTTTCTTCATTAAAGTTCAAGGTCCGCATAGTATATAACTTTTCATTCTTATTCCTTTTCTATGGAAACTATAAGGCAATCTTTGTTTCCTATAATGATAAAATATTTATTTTTTAAAATTATTTTTTAGTGTCATTGTGGTTATTTTTTTAATTAGTGGGACTAATTTTAAATTTTTGTAAGTAGAGTTATTTTTTATATAAAAAAGATATGCAAAAGAATCTGATACTAATTAACTGTCTATGTCATTTAACATTCAAGAATTTTACCAAAAAATTCTTTTGGATTTGAAAAGAAGGCATACAAATTAATGTTCAAGTCATGTCAGAGGATATGTGGAGAAATTCTCCAAAAAATGGTGAGATCTC
>NW_025850803.1:0-2383 GCF_002878395.1 Capsicum annuum
CCCACCCTTGACACTTGAAGTGTTGAAACCCCTTGGGATTGGAAGTAGAATTCAATTTACCTTCATACCTTGGAGGATGTTTTTGGAAACCCTTAGTGACCTCGGGTTGGGTAGCCATGAATGAGTTCTCTTTGAGCTCCGTCTCAACCTCTAAATCCGCGTGGTAGATGCCATCTACGGTATTAAATTTGTGAAGCGTCATGCTAGTGGAGATGTCTTTGTTTAACCCAACCTTGAAGCGCACAATGTCATGACTTACTTGCTCGCCTCGGTGGTCAAGTTTCAACATCAATTATTGAAATTTATTGTAGTAAGCCATGACACTCTTGCTCCCTTGCCTCAAATTATACAATTTGGCAAGAAGCTCATGCCTATAAGTCTCAGGCAAGTACCGTTGCCATATAAGGTTCTTTAACTGAAACCAAAAAGGAGGTTGTACCCCAATCATCTCATTCCCAAACCGTTTAACATACTCCCACCATGTATTAGCATAACCTTCAAAGTAAGCTATAGCATAGCAATTTTTCTTTTCTTCGGTGAGATCATTAAGTTGGAAGATCTTGTCACAAGACGAATCTTATGCAAGGTAGGCTTCAGGATCACTCTCACCTTTAAAAATGGGAAGGCTCACTTTGATGAAATTGAGACCTACATCTCGGTTTGGATGGTCATATCTCACCTCTCGGTCTAACTCCCTATGTCTACCCTTCATTCTTTTTTCCCTCAAGTAAACATCATCATACGGCCCATAACCACCATGTTGTTCTCCCCTACCATAGCCCTCAACATGGATGAGTCTATTTGGGTTATGTGGAGCTTGTAGTGGCGGAATTGGATTTGGATAGTGAGGTCTTTGGTCAAGTGGAGTTTGGATGAGAGGGTTCGAGTTTGGTGGTGGTATTTGGGTTCCAAGCCCTTCTTGTTGGACTTGGTGGAGTGAAGTATGGTTTGGTCTATCTTATTCTTGGTTTCGGGAGTAGAGATTGGTTGGATTTATGGCAATTGGTAGATATAGCATTTGGTGCATGGTCCCGGGAGTATTAGTTGGGGAATTATTTTGAGGTGTGGAAGGTCGACTCCTTTGGCTTTCCACACATTCTAGTCTCCCACTTATTGATGCCACATCCGTATCTAATTTCTCAAGACCCACATTCAACCTAGCCACATCTCGGGACATAATTTCAAGGCGAGCCAAAATGAGATTGATGGCATTATTATCCATTGTTTAGGCATTTGAAGCCTCGGGTTCCATTGTGGTTATACCAAAAATAACCCTTTAATTTACGGTCTAACAAGACACCCAATCAGTCCATAACTCCACACATAACTATACAATACAAATTCTACAAAACAAAACACACGTGAGTTCAAAACAACCTCCCACAATGAGATTCCACCTTCAGGTTTCTTCAAACTCAAGCTTAACAATGGTGGATGACTCAAATAACCTCCAATTTAGTTCAAATTCTAACCCTATACTCTTATAGTGTTAGAGAACACAAATCTAACACTAAAAATACAAGAAAAATACAAAATCAAAAACTCAAAATTTGACCTAGGATCAAAAACGAGTTTTTTTTGGGGGGGGGGGGTGTGGGGTTTTAACACTTTTTTTTTATTGGAATTTTCAATTTCTAGACTCTAATAGTGTTAGGAAACAAGGATCTAACACTAGAAACACACAAAAATCAAGTTTTTTTGAAAGACCCTAAAAATGTGAACAATAACTTTTTTTTCTTTTTCTTTATTTTCACTTTTTTTTTATTTTCAAGATAACAATCCCAAGATTGATTTTGTTGGAACAAAATCAAACTTTGATTTGATACCAAATGATACAAGAAAACCCAAGAACACAAGAAAATAAACAGCCAAACAGTCCACTAGTTTAAGGAACTATGGACCTCTTTTGGTGACCCCTCTCGGATTCAAGAACACAATAAGAATATCATGTAATGAGGTGTTTAAAACCTAATTTCTAGCAGCAAACCAAACTATATTATGATAATAAAAATGAAGAACAACAATGTTACAACCACAATAACCAAATGGCTTGAACAACAACAACACAAACTACAAGATTAGGACAAGAAACAAAGATAGATAGTTAGACAAGTGTTGATGTGGTCTTAACAACCTAAGATCATATTCACTCTTCGACCTTTAACACTTCATACAACAAACACATAACTCTTATAATGACACAAGAGGGGCATCCACCTCTCAAAGCACCAAAGTCTCAAGCTTTGTAACACATAAGAGAATTCACCCTTATGCTATGCCCTAATTTCAGTTTTGAGAACTCTCTCTCACAAGAGTAGTGTCTTCAATATCAAGCGTAAACTAAGAAAATAAACCCTACAAGGTTCTATTTATATAACATTAC
>NW_025850805.1:0-621 GCF_002878395.1 Capsicum annuum
TATTTTATAAATAAAAAAAATACCTTTTCAAATTTCTTAATAAAATAATAATCATTTTATTATATAATAAATAATTAAAAAAATAAATTCAAAAATAAAAATGGAGAAAAGTCACGATCAGTTATTAAAATTTTAGTTATCAATTGTGTTTATCATTTATTTCCTTATTATTTATTTACGAAACATTTTTCATATTGAATAATCAAAAAGTCATGTCTTTTTCTTTTCACCCTCTCAATAACAACAATAACCCTTTTTTATTAATAACCGCCAGGTGCAACATATGATCGATCTGTCGTAGCAGATTAACCTCTAACTGTTGACACAAATTGCTGTTCAATCCCTACCACCAACTGTCGACATGTTGAGAACAAGGAATAAACAAAATGATTATTATTAATTACTAAATAAGAATTAAAAATTCAAAGTTGACAACAAAATGAAATGAATGTTCATAGATTTTTGAATCCCTTGGGTAGATCCGATATACAAAAGGAGGAAAATAATCGCTAAAATAAAAAACATTACCTAATTATTATTACTATCACGATCAGTTATTAAAATTTTAGTTATCAATTGTGTTTATCATTTATTTCCTTATTATTTATTTACGAAACATTT
>NW_025850805.1:721-1342 GCF_002878395.1 Capsicum annuum
TATTTTATAAATAAAAAAAATACCTTTTCAAATTTCTTAATAAAATAATAATCATTTTATTATATAATAAATAATTAAAAAAATAAATTCAAAAATAAAAATGGAGAAAAGTCACGATCAGTTATTAAAATTTTAGTTATCAATTGTGTTTATCATTTATTTCCTTATTATTTATTTACGAAACATTTTTCATATTGAATAATCAAAAAGTCATGTCTTTTTCTTTTCACCCTCTCAATAACAACAATAACCCTTTTTTATTAATAACCGCCAGGTGCAACATATGATCGATCTGTCGTAGCAGATTAACCTCTAACTGTTGACACAAATTGCTGTTCAATCCCTACCACCAACTGTCGACATGTTGAGAACAAGGAATAAACAAAATGATTATTATTAATTACTAAATAAGAATTAAAAATTCAAAGTTGACAACAAAATGAAATGAATGTTCATAGATTTTTGAATCCCTTGGGTAGATCCGATATACAAAAGGAGGAAAATAATCGCTAAAATAAAAAACATTACCTAATTATTATTACTATCACGATCAGTTATTAAAATTTTAGTTATCAATTGTGTTTATCATTTATTTCCTTATTATTTATTTACGAAACATTT
>NW_025850806.1:0-1746 GCF_002878395.1 Capsicum annuum
CCTATCAGCACCAAATTGACCACTACCAGAACCACCATCCCTACCAGAACAACCTTTACCTCTACCAGTAGTACCCTTACCTCTACCAGCAGCACCTTGACCTCTACCAGCCATACTTGACACCTTTTTTTGAGGTTCTCTTGGCACAGTAGCTGTGTCAGCACAAATAGATCCTGATTGACTGGATTGTGTAGTTGCATATGGATGAAAGGTGGGCTTGACTGTGAATAAATGCAACACAATATTTTCAACATTTTTCAATAATAATATTAAGCAGGAAAAAAAATAATAATATTAAGCAGGACAAAAATATTAAGGCAGCAGAACATATATAACTTACTCTTGTTGTCTGACTTTGAGTGTAGGTATGTCTTGCCATTGCATTGGTGTCACTACAAATAGAACTTGATTGTGGTGGTGGTGGATTCCATGAAGCTTCAGGCTGATAGCTAGGTTGACTACTATTACTGCTCCCTATCCCATTCTAACATACAAACAGAAATATGAAAAGCTAAGAAATATGTTAAATTTACAAACTACTATGAAATTCATTTAAGGCTTACCATTTTGGCACACACAGTCTTGTTATGGCCAACTTGCTTGCACCTTGAACAAGTGATCTTGACATCTTTTTTTGAGAGTTTGTCCTACTTTTTTGGCTCATCCTTCTTCTTCCTTCTGTTCTTGCCAGGTCTGCTTGGCATCTTTCTTGGTTTTGGAGGTTCAATTGATGGGTTTTTGGTTTCCGGCCACATTCTCATATTGGTAATTGGTTGAATGAAATGGCTATAAGACTTAAGAAAGTTTTCTTTATTATACTTGTGTAGCTATTGAAGGTATTACATACAGCCTATTTGTAACTACTGAAGGTTATGATAAAAATGAACTATATTACAAGTTCAAGCATCTGGATATCATATTAATACAGCTCAAGATTGAGCTAAAAACTGCATACATGATGTAAATGTGTTAAAAAACGGCTCAACATTGAGCAGAATAGTTCTACTGCAGCATACACCAAAATAATTAATTGATGTCTAAGAAAAAGTTATTCAAAAACTAGTAACACAATTTGTTCAAAGACATTATCCCTCATTACAGTGCAAATCATTTCTAAATGAACTACTTCTTTGAAGATCCAAATGATGAAGAAGACTTGACTACTTCTACTTTTTTTCTCTTATTTGCTTTCATTTGTTGTAATTGTGTGCTGGTGACTGCATCTTTTCTATTCCACTTTAGGCCACTAGGTTTAAAACCAATATCTATATTGGTTGGTAAAGCATTCCTTAAATTTATACCTCCATAAAGAACCCTCTCACTTGATGTACCTGGCTTCAAAATTAGACAAAATTGTAAGACAATGAACACTGAAAACTTAAAGGAAAACATTAGGGCAACCATTATTATAGGTAAATAATGAGACAGAAATAAATACATTGTCCACGTGGGTTCCAGTTGCTGGATTAGAGTAAACACCAAAACCAGTTGCAGGCCTTTTGTATCCAGTAGCAGCAGCAAATGAGGTAGCATTGTATGACTTCTTGTTGGTCGGAAAAGGTGGTACTTGACTAAAAAAAAACATTTCTTCCACTTTCAAATGGGGTCCCTCTTGCATTGGCTATTTTTCTTGGCAATCCTCTACCACTCCCTCCTTGACCTCTACTAATTCCTCCTTCACCTCTCCTATCAGCACCAAATTGACCACTACCAGAACCACCATCCCTACCAGAACAACCTTTACCT
>NW_025850807.1:0-1543 GCF_002878395.1 Capsicum annuum
CATGAGCAAGAGTTGACACTACCACATTGCATTTTGATTTATGAGATATTTTATAACTCTTACCTTAGAGGCAAGAGTTAACTCAGGAACTTTCAAACAACAAATTATACCACACGGGCAACAGTTGACTCTACCACGTTATGTTTTCATTTATGAGATGTTCTACAACTATTGCCTTAGAGGCAAACTTAAGGATTTTCAAACTACAAATTATGCCCCACGGGCAAGAGTTAGCTCTACCGCGTTATGTTTTTATTTATGAGATATTTTACAACTATTGTCTTAGAGGTGAGACTTAGCTTAAGGACTATCAAACAACAAATTATGTCCCACGGGCAAGAGTTGACTCGACCACGTTATGTTTTCATTTATGAGATATTCTACAACTATTGTCTTATAGGCAAGACTTAGCTCAAGGACTTTCAAACAATAAATTATGCCCCACGGGTAAGAGTTGACTCTACCACATTATATTTTCATTTATGAGATGCTCTACAACTATTACCTTAGAGACAAGACTTAGCTCAAGGACTTTCAAACAACAAATTATACCCCACGGGGAAGAGTTGACACTACCACATTATGTCTTTATTTATGAAATGTTCTACAACTATTGCCTTAAAGGCAAGACTTGACTCATGAAGGACTTTCAAACTACAAATTATGCCCCACGGGCAAGAGTTGACTTTACCACGTTATGTTTTCATTTATGAGATGTTCTACAACTATTGCCTTAGAGGCAAGACTTAGCTCAACGACTTTCAAACTACAAATTATACCCCACGGGCAAGAGTTAACTCTATCACGTTATGTTTTCGTTTATGGGATGTTCTACAACTATTGCCTTAGAGGCAAGACTTAGCTCAAGGACTTTCAAACTACAAATTATGTCAGTTCTACAACTTTTACCTTAGAGTCAAGACTTAGCTCAAAGACTTTCAAACTACAAATTATGTCCCACGGGCAAAAGTTAACACTACCACGTTATGTCTTCATTTATGAGATGTTCTACAACTCTAGCCTTAGAGGCAAGACTTAGCTCAAGGACTTTCAAATAATAAATTATGCCCTACGGGCAAGAGTTGACACTACCACTTTATGTCTTTATTTATGGGATGTTCTTCAACTCTTACCTTAGAAACAAGATTTAGCTCAAGTACTTTCAAATAATAAATTATGTCCCACGGGCAAGAGTTGACACTACTACATTATGTCTTTATTTATGAGATATTCTACAACTCTCGCCTTAGAGACACGACTTATCTCAAGAATTTTTAAAGAACTTCGTAACAACAATTTATGCCCTTAAATTTACTTTGATGTCAAAAGAGAAGACCTCTTTGCAGATTATCTAATTTTTTATTTATTAGCAAAATATAATAGAAGTTGAGGAAAAAGAAAAAAAACGATCAATCAAAATAGAGAAATAAAAAAAAGATTAGGAAAAAAAAGAAAAGAAAAAATAAAGATCAAGAAAAAAGCGAAGAATTTAAAATTTTGAGAAAAATAAAGATGAGCGAAAAAATATTTAAAAAGTTTGAAA
>NW_025850807.1:1643-3656 GCF_002878395.1 Capsicum annuum
AGAAAAAAATGAAGAATTAAAAAAATTGAGAAAATAAAAAATGAGAGAAAAAAATAAAAATAAAGTTTAAGAAAAATGAGAGGGAAAAAAAAAAGAGAACTAATAAAAACAAAAAATAAAAGAAAAATAAGGTTAAAAATAACTGAATTAAAAAAAAAAGAAATAAATAATGTTTGTGAAAGAAGGAAAAAGAGGAAAAATATAAATGTTGAAACAAATGAATTAAAATATGAAAATAAAATTAAAGGAAAAATAAAAAGTAAAAATAATAAAAAAATACAATAATAAAATTTAAAAAATAATTAAAGATGAAAATAATAAAAAATAAAATTTGAGAGACAAATAAGTATGAAAAATTTTAAAAATATATTTGAGATGGAAAGGAATAAAATGGTAGTTATACTATACTTAAAAAAATAAAAAAAATATTTTTTTAAAAAAAAAATTATTAGGATCAAATATCTAAAACCACCATATTTGGATCTATTAATTTCCCGAAAAATGTCTGGTTACAGCTATGCGGCACTTCAAAGCACGAACAGATTTATTTCATCGTTGGAGTGATTGTAGTAGAATGTGCTCTTTTGGTCCTTGTTTCTACACTTTCAAGCCAAATTAATTACTAAAATTTACACAAATACATAACTTATATTTTCAATATTACAAAAGTCTCAACTCTTTAAACATATTACAAAAATTCCAACATATACACAAAATGCTGTGTATATATCGGCTATGTTATGTATATTAATAGGAAGAGAGAGTAAAATAATTACAAAAATGGAAGAGAGTTTAATTACTTCCAGAAAAATTGGTATTTATGTTAGATAATTAAAAGCCCCAAGTGATATTCATGGCCTAATTTAAGGGCAAACAATATAAATCCCGACAGTTTGAAGATGCTGCTATTTTTTATTTTTTTTGAAAAAGTTAGATAACGCCACAATTTATTTTTACTAAACTGCATAAAATTCATTTATTAATTACCTAAATTTATTTTTTTCTTAAAATAGCCGGATAGATCCACTAATCCAAAAATTTTCGAATACATAATTTTACTTATGTATCTCCCTTTGGTTTGGTTAATGTATTATGTATTTCGATCAAATAGTTTCAGAAATAGATGTATCTCAGTAATCAAAATTATGTATCTCAATTTCAAAATTATATATTCGGATGCTAATTATTTATTCGAGCAAAAATGGAGTAGTTAATTGTTACATTTTTAAGTTTAAAATTATGTATCTCAACTTCAAAATTAGTATCACGATGCTAATTATGTATCCAAAATTGTAAAATAAGAAATTATTTGTAATTTAACAAAAAGTATGGATAAGAAATAGCTAGGGGTGAACTTATTGGGATTTATGTAAGTTTTAATTTTTTTAATATAATTATTATTTAATAAATGATTAAATTTTTATCTTTTGTGCAACTTATGGCCCTTTATAAACCATAATTTATAGATCTCTTTTGATTAAACTAAAAAAATTATGAGAAAATATTGATAGATCCTAAAATTTAGATAAATCTAATATTTTATCCATCGAAAAAGAATATATATTTGCTCAACGTTTAGAAAATGGGGACAAAATGTAAACAATGACATGAAAAAGGAACATTTGCCTAAGACAATGTCTTTTCTCCTCTAAATTTTGCCCAACAATTTTCATATGAAATTCATAGGCAATTAGAGTTCAATTTGGACACAATTTTTCTCGGGGTTCCTTGTTAAAACTCTCTTGAGCTCGTTTGATTGCAACACGCTATAATAGAATAAAATTTTATCAACCACAAGGGCTGGTGCGGTGGTTCAGCACCTTAGAAAGGTTGGGGGTTTCATCCCCACCTCTGGTGAATGGAGAAAATTCTGTGGCCAATTTCCTACCGCTTAGTGCGCTACCGAGGAATGGAGGATTAGTCTCATGGCTGCCGGCTATGGGAATACCTTGGGAAACCAAAAAAAAAAAAAGAATAAAATCTTATCTAATACAATCAAGTATTTTGAAATAG
>NW_025850808.1:0-1544 GCF_002878395.1 Capsicum annuum
GAGTGATAACGTGGGCACATTTGGTCTGGGATTTGAGCCTACAACTGAAGATCTGAAGAAAGCCAAGGGAAGGAAAAAGGAAACATGGCCACTCCCTCACCCAATGCCACTACTCAGTGAATCATTTGTTAAGAGCGGCATCACGAAGCACGTGGAATTTGAAGTTGAATTGGGTGATGACTTCCAGAACCTTTGTATTGAAGTTGATATGGTTGAAGCAGGAGAAGGTACCAGTATGGCAGACGTGCTATTCATAGGTCCAGCTGTCTGGCTTAATAATTGGGAAGTCACTCCTCTCCCCGTCAGGAGGGAGTTTTGGTAGTTTATTTTGTTTTTCTTTCTGTTTATCCGAGTAATTTCAGGGTTGTAATTCGGATTTTTAGTTTGTTTATGTTATGTTGGCATCTGTGTTTAAACCCTTCTATCTTTTTATTTAATGAAATGCAATCTCCCTTTTGTTTTGTGTCTAATATATTTTGTTTTGCTTTCTTACACAGTTCTCTTTATGCTGATTCAAACGACATGACATGCATGCAGAATTTTTAGCCTGATCTTAAAATCCAAACTAATCAAGATATAATGAAGCGAGATGGGGAATATGATGATGAAGAAGCACTAGAAGAAATAAACAAAGAGTTGGAATAATTTGAAGACAAACCGAATCCTAATTTGAATGAGACTGAGCCAATAAATCTAGGGGATCAAGAAGATGTTAGGGAAACTAAAATCAGTGTACATGTTTTGCCACAGCTAAAAGATGAAATGATTCAAGCTTTAATGGATTATAAGGATGTTTTTGCGTGGTCTTATGATGATATGTCTGGTTTAAGCACTGAATTAGTGGCTCACAAATTTCTAACTGATCCCGCGTCCCTCCTGTCAAACAAAAGTTGAGGAAGTTTAAAACGGATGTAAGTATTAAAATTAAAGAGGAAATCATGAAACAACTTGAAGCCAAAGTAATTCGAGTGGCTTGCTATCCCATGTGGTTATCAAATATTGTTCCCGTACCAAAGAAAGATGGCAAAATTCGAGTGTGTGTTGATTACCGTGATTTGAACAGAGCAAGTTCGAAAGATGATTTTCCACTACCCAACATCCATATTTTGTTGGAAAACTGTGCTAAACACGAGGTTGTCTCTTTTGTGGATTGATATGCCGGATATCACCAGATCATTGTGGATGATAAAGACGCAGAGAAGACATCTTTTATCACACCATGGGGAACTTATTGTTATCGAGTAATGCCGTTCGGTTTGAAGAATGCTGGAGCAACATACATGAGAGCCATGACCACTATGTTTCATGATATAATGCATAAGGAGATTGAGGTCTACGTGGATGATGTGATTATTAAGTCAAAAAGTCAGGCCGACTATGTTAAAGATTTAAGAAAGTTCTTTGAAAGGCTTTGCAGGTATAATATCAAACTCAATCCGGCAAAATGTGTATTTGGAGTTCCGTCTACAAAGCTGTTAGGTTTTGTAGTTAGCCGTCGGGGAATTGAATTGGATCCCTCAAAAAAATCAAAGCCATTCAGGATT
>NW_025850809.1:0-456 GCF_002878395.1 Capsicum annuum
ATTGGAGTGTTTAGTTATGTGGTTAAAGAGTGTAGGTCTGCTATGCTGAACAGTAAGATGAATCTTTCTAGGCTGATGACTCATGCCCAACAGATTGAGGTAGACAAGATTAAGGAGAGAGAAAGAATGAGAGGGAATAAGAGAGCTAGGTCTGAGCAGCATGGACTGGGTTAGACTAGATCACTGAGACGGAGTTGCCCTCAGTATCAGGATCGTTCGTCTATGCCATCACTTTCATCTGCTAGTGCTCCCATACCTAGATGTAGGCAGGAGCAAGGTAGAAGGTCATATGCATCTAGGTCCCAGTACGGCGCTGGTAGTAAGCTAAATCGTCCCCTGTGTCCTAAGTGTGGTAGGGCTCATTCGGGTGAGTGTTGGGGTGAGAAGAGGGGTTGTTTCTGGTGTGGTGACATGGGTCACAGAGTTAGAGATTGTCCATCCTGTGGACAATCTCTA
>NW_025850809.1:556-1141 GCF_002878395.1 Capsicum annuum
GTCATATGCATCTAGGTCCCAGTACGGCGCTGGTAGTAAGCTAAATCGTCCCCTGTGTCCTAAGTGTGGTAGGGCTCATTCGGGTGAGTGTTGGGGTGAGAAGAGGGGTTGTTTCTGGTGTGGTGACATGGGTCACAGAGTTAGAGATTGTCCACAGGATGGACAAGGGCATCGTGACTATCGCCCTCAGACCCAGACTCAGACTGTTAGGGCTCCAGTTCTAGCGACTCGCCTAGCCCCAACTCAGGGTGCCTCTTCTAGTAATGCTGGAAGGCAGCACTAGAATAGATTCTATGCTTTATCCTCCCGCCAGGAATAGGAGGACATTCCCAATGTTATTACTAGTATGCTTCGTATATTTCAGTTTGATGTGTATGCTTTGTTTGATCCAGGATCCAGTTTCTCATATGTTACACGTTTGATTGCTGTGAATTTTGAAATGAGTCCAGAGATTATTCCTGAGCCTATCCTAGTTTCTACCCTAGTGGGTGATTCGATTATTGCCCAGAAAGTGTATAAAAAGTGTCCTGTTACCGTTCTTCATAGAGTCTTTTTAACTGATCTGATTGAGTTAGACATGGTAGA
>NW_025850810.1:0-4015 GCF_002878395.1 Capsicum annuum
GTCCAATATTGGTATACATAATAACCTTATTATCTTGTTTTCTTGAATTGAGATTTTATGCCATAAATTGCATACCACTTCTATGAAATTATTTTTTTTGAGGATTCTTGATATAAGAGCCATGATTTGAGTTACACTACAACATACAAAATCTTACTATGATTTGAAGATCTTAAATACTTTTCAAAAGATATTGTCATGATATGAATATTGAAATGAAAGAATGGTCATTTAAGAATATTGATTTGCATCCACAAAGTCGGGATAATTTATATTGATTTTAAGCTCACAGAGACGAAATGCTTTGTTATTGATACCACGTTGATTTTGAGGAAAATTAAAATGTTTTAAGCTAAAATGTGTTGAGTTAGGAATCCACAAATTGATATGATTTGATAAATGAGAAAGAGATTTGATTTGGTCTTTATGATAGACCCTTGTGATGTTGTGGTGGATTTCCTAACGCGTTCTGAGATAGTCGGAGAGTATTACTTACTACTGAGAGAGAAATTTGGTATTTCTCCAAACCTATGTGCCACCGTAGGGTTGTTGATGATGATATTGTTGGCCAGAGAGCCAAATTGTGATTATGAAAGCTTTAAGGTTGTACTCCCTGGCAAGAGTACAACACTCCCGCCAATGGGAGTGCTCTCCCTAGGAGGGTAAACGTTGGTATTTCACATGGCTCATGTGAGGTTTTCAGTTATAGAAAACTCCCCTGTCCATAAGAGTATGTTTCTTGAACTATCGAGTCGCTCCGAGTCTTGAGTTGATGAGTTTGGTTGTCTATGATGAGTCATGAGAATTTATGATGAATATTGATGATTTTATGATGATTTATGGGATTTTACTTATGTTTTCCTCTCTATATTATTATGAGAAGTATAGATAATGAAATTTAACCCATGTGAGTCTTCCTTTTCCGTACGCATATTTTACTAAATCAAAGATATTATTCAAATTATTCCATGCACCCCCACATATTCAGTTGCTTATGAGGAGTCATGGTGAGTTGTGTAACTACTTCCCACGATTTCTGTGTCAATATAAATCTTTAGGAATCAGGGGTGTAAGTGTATTCGATTGATCAGTGTTGGTATCTTGTGATTCAGTAATGGAGTACCCCAGTATAGTAGTGAGTTTCGAGGACAGTAAAGTGGTATTTGAGATATGGTATATGAAGTTGTTATAATTGTCATAGTGGTTGTGAACTGTGCATTCATATATGTGTACTCGTTCGTTATTCTCATGATTATTCTGTTGATTAAATGTTCATGCATAAGCCCTTGCATTTAGCCTTCCCTGCTTGCATACTCAGTACATCTTAGTACTGACGCATTCGTGATATGGTGTTATTTTATTTTGGGGCACCATAGGTTTAGAGGAGTGAAACTTAGAGCATCTTAGAAGTCACTTGTATAGCAGCAGTAGGTGCAGCAGTGAGTCCTCATCATCCGAGGATGTTGTTATTATGGTATTTGATTTAGTAGACGGAGTTAGTTGGGGAATTATCCCTTCAACTCCACAGTTCAGGCAGTGTAGAGGCTTTACAGACAGATGTATTTGTGTATGGTTTAAGATATTGTATATTTCTAGATGTTTGAACCTTATGGCAAGTGTTAGCCAGTTTTTGTATGTATTTTACTATATTATGTAGTAAACAGGTACATATATCAGAAAAAGGGTTAGCTTATGGTCCTTAAGGATTATAAGCATCGTGTAGCATTCCGATTCTCAGAAATCGGGGTGTTACAAACTTGGTATCAGAGCCTAAGGTTCAACAGTGTCCTAGGGAGTCTAAAAATCCGCATCTAGTAGAGTCTTATACAAGAGTGTGTTGCGCACCACATTCATGTACGGGAGGCTATGGGATGTTTAGAAGAGTTTCTGTTCGTTCATGATCCAAATCATGCTATAGCAAGATTTTCTAAGAGAGTTATGTAGACTCTTGTAATGATCTACTTATGTCAGATTTACCTTACTCTTAAGGTAACAGAAGTAGTGAAGCCAAAGTCTTTCAGATAGAACTTTCTCTGACGGTCCACACAGATAGTTTTGGGACAGTGTTCTCTAAAGTGAGTAGAGTATGCCTTATGCGGTTAGCTGTTTATATGGTGAATGAATAGGCTTGAAATTATATATGTAAGAATCTAAGTATGGAAGTTGGGAATTATATGTGTTGATTGATAGAGATATAGCTGCGATTCTCATGGTGTGGAGAAGTATAAGTTTAAGAGATGTGATATTTGAAGGCTAGAATGAGAATAGTATGTTTATTAAAGATTTGTGGATATTCATGTTATGTTTTAGAAGCTAAGCTTGAATCTTTGAAGAATGTAAGTTTGTGGACTCCAAACTAAGTATTAAGATGTGAATATGGTATTAGTATCCTATGAAGAAATCGAAGCAGATAATGTGTTTAGTGAGATAAGTAGGTGTTGAAAAGAGTGTATGTATATGATTGTAGAGACTAAGGAAAGATAAGAATTGTATTCTAAGAAATAGCACTAGTATTAGCATCAGTAGTGAATTCATGCTTTCAGGAAAAGTTCTCTGGGATGAGTTAAGCTATCACTTATGTGTATCGTTGTGCCCCAGACTCTAGAGTAAATTGATTTTCGTTCAGTTTGGAGTTTATCCAGGTATTTAAAAGTGTCTAACAATGACTTAAAGCTGAGAGGAGGATGATAGAGAAAGTGAAAAGTCAGGCCCTCAGAATCTGGTAGTGGTGCCAGTAGGTATGGAAAAGCAGTAAAGGGAGACAATTCCTGACCCATTCTTATTGTAGTGAAATATGTCTAGAGGGACCTTGGGTCCCAAGGAGAAGATACCCCATAATGTTATAATAATTGCATGTCCATGCTCTTTCTATGATGTTAACCTCATCGTTCATTGCATTTCTAGTTATGCTTTCGAGAATTTGGCATATTAGGTATATTCGTATTTAATATGCACGTTCAATAGAAAGGAACTCGAATTGTGGGCATGTTTGAACATGTATTGAAGAGATTGGTTGGGTTATGATTCTGCACATTTGAGATGCATGTGTGTTGTGAAAATTTACCCATGAGTGGGTTGTTGAATGTTTTATGCGATAGATGTGCATGACTAGTGAAGGTACGAAAAGTATTGGTTGCTTCAGTCATGTGGTTATGTTCTGAGATGTGTTGTTGTCTTGAATTAACCCAATCGATTAGTGTTCTTGATCTGACCTTCACATTCGAGGATGAATGTTTCCAAGGGGGAGATGATGTAATACCCCGAAAATTTTTTGTCGAAATTTTGTGCGTAAACGTATTGGGTCCTATATTTTAGAACGATTTATAATTTTTTCATGTGGAATTTCCTAGAGTTAGACCCACAGTTGTGAAGAGCATCGAATAAGCTTACCAACGATATATGGATCATCCAAAACAGACACCCGAGCGATGTGTTACGAACATTCTAATCAAACGGTGAATAGTGATGAACAGTAAACATGCAAGAAAAAGTACTGAGGCCAGGCGAATTTTTGCTCCAACATTTAATAATCATAACTCCTTTTAGATAATGAACTGTGTGATCTGCTATATATCAACGAAACTCCCTGAGAGTCTTCTTTCCAATGAAATTGGTTTCATCCTATTTGGACATCGGAGTAAAAAGTTATGGTCAATTTACTTCAGCCTATCGGATAGATCACTGAAGGGCAGATTTGACATTAATTGATTTTTAAAGGTATTTTGGTCATTTCCCATTATTGTAACCTTCTATATATACCCCCTTTGAGCTGAGAATTCTCATTCATTTTCTCTTATTTCTCTTATATCTCTCTCTCTCAAAATATATGCATATATATAGTAAAAGAGGAGTTAGGGTTAGGGTTCCAATTGGGGGAAAATCGATTCAAGGCTTCGCTTCGCAAATTGTTTCCGTCAATCTCTTCGGCTATGAAATCTAAGGTATGCAAGTGTTTATCTATGGACTCTTTTCATCCATAGAGTCCACGAATCCCTTTTTGAAAGTTCAAGCTATG
>NW_025850811.1:0-3944 GCF_002878395.1 Capsicum annuum
AGAGTGTCTTTCGGATGGTTCCATCGGACCTTTAAGGCCTGTAGATCCGGGACATATTCATCATCATCGGACCGGATGACGAATAAACTAGGGTCACGACCCTTTTGAGGGGGGGCCATTTCGGAGGCTGAAGGGCTTCCCGGTTCATAAAGATTATCAGGTTCATGGACCTTGGTGTTTTGATAATAGACCTTAGGGACAGGACCATAGTAGTCAACGCCTCTAATCATTCCCTTGTCATTAGTGCCATTATGCTCGCCTTCCATTCTGGAAGAAGAAGAGGCTCGTGTAGAAACAGACCTGCGAGAAGAAGAGAGCCGAGAAGGGTCGACCCCTAGAAACTTCAGGTCTATCGATCCATCAGGGTGTTGAACTACCCTTTCGATCTGGGATTGTTCGGAATAACTCCGGGTAGGGTGGGTGATAGCCTCAAAATGCCAATCATTACTATGTAGGATATCATCCCAAACTAGAGCCTTAGGAACAAAGACTGTGCTACGATCTTTGTTTGCTTCCATTAGGGTGGTGACCCCTTTAGGGCTCGTGAATCTAGCTTTAGGAGCTAGGGTAGTACCCATAAGTCGATAATATACACGGTATATAATCGCTATTTCTCTTGTATTATCCTTGCTATTCATGTTTTTAGTTTTAACATTTAGTGTTAAAACATCCATGATGTTAGGATCATGTATATCTACCGAGAAATTTGGGTAAAAATTAAAGTAAACCGGACCATCGGCGAGGTTACTTTGAATTACTCCTAAGAGAGAGTCGTCAAAATTTAATAGACGAGCATCTCGTAGGATAGCACAGACAGGGATATCTAGTCCTTGTCGGAAAAGAGGCTTAATAGCAACTTGAACGAGACCAATATGAAGATAATTAAACTGATTTTTGAATCGGTTTATATCTAATTCATTGAACAGTTGAATAAATTCTGGAAGAAGAAGAGGCTCGTGTAGAAATAGACCTGCGAGAAGAAGAGAGCCGAGAAGGGTCGACCCCTAGAAACTTCAGGTCTATCGATCCATCAGGGTGTTGAACTACCCTTTCGATCTGGGATTGTTTGGAATAACTCCGGGTAGGGTGGGTGATAGCCTCAAAATGCCAATCATTACTATGTAGGATATCATCCCAAGCTAGAGCCTTAGGAACAAAGACTGTGCTACGATCTTTGTTTGCTTCCATTAGGGTGGTGACCCCTTTAGGGCTCGTGAATCTAGCTTTAGGAGCTAGGGTAGTACCCATAAGTCGATAATATACACGGTATATAATCGCTATTTCTCTTGTATTATCCTTGCTATTCATGTTTTTAGTTTTAATATTTAGTGTTAAAACATCCATGATGTTAGGATCATGTATATCTACCGAGAAATTTGGGTAACAATTAAAGTAAACCGGACCATCGGCGAGGTTACTTTGAATTACTCCTAAGAGAGAGTCGTCAAAATTTAATAGACGAGCATCTCGTAGGATAGCACAGACAGGGATATCTAGTCCTTGTCGGAAAAGAGGCTTAATAGCAACTTGAATGAGACCAATATGAAGATAATTAAACTGATTTTTGAATCGGTTTATATCTAATTCATTGAACAGTTGAATAATTTCTAAAGAATTATTAATAGCTATAGTAGACTCAGAGGTCTTGATGTTATGTTTTTTCAAAAAACTAAATTTTCCTATTTGGTAAATAGTATTGAAAGATTCTTCTGGAATACTCCAGTTTTGAAGATCATTTTCAATAATAGCAATCGGAGTTGCTTGAGAAGATAAATTAACAGTGTTTTTAACGTGACTGTTCATTTTAAACAAAACTGTCTAGAGACTAACAGAGCAAGTATATATTTATAAAAGAGACATATTATTGTAAGTAAGTATGCAATAACTAAATATAATTATGCAAGTACATCAATGGCTTATGGAATCTTAACAAGTTTTAATGGCATTACTCTATAGACAGCTAAGTGTTTGCTCAGTGACGGGACCACCAACAAGGTCTAACACGCTTCTCCTAAGCTTAACGACCTACTTTTCAGGCTGACCAACGTCCTCACCGGAGATTAATCGGTTCTGTAAAACACTTAAACAGTAAATAGAAACCCCGAACTTGTATTAAAACTCCATTATAAGACAAGACATAATAACATAATTAACTATTTAGGTAAAACATACCAGATTAAAATAACATGTTCTTTTACAAATATAATTTAGCTCATGCTCTAGACAGATTATATGTTTAGCTGCTCATGCTGAACATATGATCTGCCAACATGGCTCTGATACCAAAACTTACAGATTTATTTTTGAAAACATTACAAGAGATTACAGGAGATTGGGCAAGGAGAATTTCTAAAGTGGGGAAATTTCTGAATGCCTTCTCAGACGAAAATCTAAGTCCTTTTATAGACTTCAGGAATTAAAGGGGATGTATGGGGATACATCTTATGAATACATCTGGACGGCTGAGATCTTGCCGACAGTTGTAGAGCTTATCTTTAAAGAAAAGCAAAAGAGATCTCTTCTTTTCAAAAGGCTGCAGAGATTCCTTTTCTAGTGGGTTCTGCTTTTGATAAAGCAAAAGTAGTTGTCTTTTCTAGGAGACAGGATGGGGTCCCTTGATTCCAATCAAGAATAGTGTTATCCTACGAGATGCTCGTCTATTAAATTTTGACGACTCTCTCTTAGGAGTAATTCAAAGTAACCTCGCCGATGGTCCGGTTTACTTTAATTGGAATTGAATCGAGATGCCTACATGTTGTGTTAGGATTATGTGCATATATTATGCCCCACAAGTGTTTGATGAAATGTCCACGTGAGTTGAATAGTAAAATTATATAATGTTAGCATGTATGCAAGTTTTTCATGTCTCAAGATTTTTTCATGTCTTTTAAGTTTATGCTATCGAGTCTTGGGGGTATTTAATACCCAAAAATTTAGCTGCTTGTCTCGATCCATGGTTAGTCACAAAGTAGAATCAGTCATGTCTCGATCAATAGAATTCAGTCAGTTAATAGAATTCATTATACTCTATCGTTCCATAGAACTCAGTAAACTAAGTTCAGTTTAGTTATACAGTACGATTAGTAATAGTTCAGTCTAGCCTAGTTAAGTTTAGAATTCAATCTAGTGTCTATTCAGTTGGGAATAGGATGCAGCATCGAGTGAACCCAAGGATGGGGGCTCACCTGCCAGTAGAGGGTGAACTCCTTAAAAATAGTCCTTGTGTTTCAGAACTGCATAGACAACATATGTAGAGACATTAACTTGCCAGTTTAGGGTTGATAAGGTGATTTACC
This sequence comes from Capsicum annuum, assembly GCF_002878395.1. Classification (NCBI taxonomy): domain Eukaryota; kingdom Viridiplantae; phylum Streptophyta; class Magnoliopsida; order Solanales; family Solanaceae; genus Capsicum; species Capsicum annuum. The sequence continues at coordinate 3,297 of NW_025850811.1, forward strand.
TGTAAGTTGAGGGTACCACTATTCTCATTCAGAGTACCTGCCTGATGAGGGTGACTCAGCACTTATCCTTACCCATGCATGGTATTGACACCCTTCCAATAGGGGTTATAGGTTGGACCCCAAATCAGTTAGAGAAGGGGCATATCGGTTAGATAATTACTTCCTATAGTCTCAGTTTCAGATTCAGTCTCAGTATGGAACTCAGTTTAGTTCCACAGATTTAAGACTACCAAGCACAGTCACTCAGCTCAGTGCGAGACTCAGTATAGTTCCACAGAATCAAGACTACCAGATATAGTCATTTAGTTACCTGTAATCCAGCATTTGGTATTATTATGATCTTAGTACAATTTTCATATTTATGCATGTACTCTCATTCAGTCATACTCGTGTTATTTAGATATTATTGTTCATGCATGTGAACCCATGCACTTCAGCCTACCTCACTGAGCATACTAGTACATTCAAAGTACTGATGCATTCTTTTCTTTTATGCTATGATGTCTTATATCATAGGTTCAGATGCACAGGCTCCAAAGCACCCTTAGTAGTTTAGATTTTCAACAATCAACATAGTGGTGAATCCTCATAGTTCAAGGATATGGTTGTTTTTAGTATTTCAGTATTATTTTCAGTAGTTAGAGTTAG
>NW_025850812.1:0-2106 GCF_002878395.1 Capsicum annuum
ATTTTTATTCTGTCGATGACCTTAGGGTCCGATAAAGTTTGCACAGACCGTAAAGTAAGAAAAAATATTATTTTCAACTTTCGATTGGTCGGAACTAGCGACGGATGCACATTCTAACATAAATTATTACATATGTTAGAATGATGATTAGATCATTCAAAAAAAATATTAATTAAAAGAAAAAATTAATTATAATTATACTTACTGCATCCTTTGAGGGTTGAAGAGATCAAGAAATTTTGTATTTTTATCAGTTTTGGCCGACAATCATCTCAAGATTCTTGGATAGAAAACTCCTTCCTGGTAGTTTACTTGTTGTTTTAAATAATGAATGACTTCAAACGCCCAAGCCTATAAAATAATGCCAATAAATCAAAACCATTATTGAGCAAAAAAAAATGAATGATATCATAATAGAAGAAAGAAACAGTTACCATAAAAGCCCATGGGAAGCCATATAAGTTGACTGTCTTTGGCGCTAACGGAGTCAACAAATATTTGACAGTCATTTTGAAGCTTTCATACCCCCATGGATAGTTGTTAAACGCCTCAAGATCCTCGAAGAGCTTTATTAAACCGAGGCTTATGTTGTTCTTAACGTCTCTAGCCCAAAGAATATTATGTACAAACCAAAAGAAGCACAATGAATGTTTGTGCTTCTTTGAAAGTCCTTTACCTTTCAACGCTTCTATCAAATTTTTGTTTTTGAAGCTTGGACCAACAATGGACACCAGGTCATCACGATCACACAACTTGCCTTTGCCTTTTTTAGGTGTGCGGGGTGCTTTTTTTGGGTTAAAATAGATATAACTTGAGAAGGAGGATAACATTTTAGTCCAGTAACTATGGTAAACTCCTTCCAACCAAAACAAACAAGCATGCCACAGTAATATATCCACACCTCATCCATCTTATCTTTATTTTCATATATAAACCTACGCTTGAGAAATTCATATACCATTTTCATTTGGAAACGAGTATAGTTGTCCTCCGATAAATCAAGATATTTCCTAAAGGAGCTATCCCAGAAATAAGCATCCAATTTTTGTTCTCGAAGTATTTTTCTGAAGGCGTCGAAAAATTTTCCCATGACTGACTTAACCACGAAATCACTCGTTAAATCTGTGGTACCATCGCACTGCATTCTCATAGGATAACGATCAATGCTGAAGGCTTCAACCAACTCTTCGATGGAAGGGCTATTAGCATCTGCATCATCTCTTTTGAAATATTTCTCCTCCCCGTGTTCATCATATTTTGCTCCCGATTGAGATAATGCTTGTAAAGAAAGCTCATAGAGTGGTGGATGTAGCCTAGCTGCTTCACTTATTTCTTTACTTGGACTTGATTCGATTTTTATTATTTTGGGAACCATATTATCTAAAATTAACAGGAATATAAAATAATATATTATTGTTGATTAATGCATCGTTAAAAAGGGATAACAGTAAATCAAACAAGCAAAACAGTAAAATAACAGTTGCAACAGATCACCAATCTGTTGCACCAGGTATTATATCTATTGCAGCATATAACCAAACTGTTGTAGTGGATGAGTAATCTGTTGCAATAATACAAAACATATCACTCATCTTTTAAGACAGATGAATGGTCTGTTCAACAGATCACACAACTGTTGTTACATCATCTGTTGTAATATATGAGTGATCTGTTGGAATAGTTAAATAATCCGTAGCAATGGCTGAGTAATCTATTACGACAATACAAAATATATCACTCATCTGTTGAGAAATATGAATGATCTATGCAACAGGTCACACATCTGTTGTAACACATGAGTGATCTGTTGGAACAGTTATCAATGATCAATATTATTTAGATTTCTTCCAATATAGGGTCATCTATCACGGAAGATGAATGATCAGTTGGAAAAATCAAGTCTTGGACCTTTTCTGTAGGAAGATTTGGTAGGATTTTATCCAACAAGACGTTCATCTATTGCATCAGATCATTAATCTGATGGTTCTTCCATTGTACCAGATGGTTAATTAGTTGCATCAGATTTTTTATCTGATGCTTAATCTGTTGCAACATATGGTAAAGTTGTTGTATCAAAATTGTAATCTGATGGTTCCTTTGGTACAT
>NW_025850813.1:0-1643 GCF_002878395.1 Capsicum annuum
TCAAAGAGGGTAAGCAAGGAAAGGTAAATAAGGCTCGAAGGGCTGACGAGGGATTAATGACATTTAGTAGAATGATGGTCTTTCGTCATCTCAACTTGAGAATGTTAAGCACAAGTGTGTCAAATATAATATCTTTTGACTGAATCGGCATTGATAGCTTTTTCTGTCGTTTTTCCATCCAGATCCGCAAGTTGCAAAGCTCCATTTGATAATACTTGTCTAACTATGTGTGGGCCTTGCCAGTTTGGAGCAAACTTTCCTTTAGCCTCTTCTTGGTGTGGAAGGATACATTTTACCACAAGCTTTCCGGCCTCGAATTTTCTAGGATGTACCTTCTTATTGTAAGCTCGCGCCATCCTTTTCTGGTATAATTGACCAAAGCAAACTGCTGTCAACTTTTTTTCATCTATTAATGATAACTGTTCTAGTCTAGACTTGACCCATTCAGTATCGTCAATTTCGGCTTCACTAATGATTCGAAGTGAGGGAATTTCGACTTCTGCGGGTATTACAGCTTCGGTCCCATAGACTAGTAAATAAGGAGTTGCGCCAGTCGATGTACAGATAGTTGTACGATATCCTAAAAGAGCAAACGGTAATTTCTCATGCCACTGTCGAGATCCTTGGACCATTTTCCTAAGAATCTTTTTAATATTCTTGTTTGCTGCTTCAACGGCTCCATTTGCTTTAGGACGGTAAGGGGTAGACTGATGATGCACGATCTTGAATTGCTCACAAACTTTCTTCATTAGATGACTATTGAGATTGGTTGCGTTGTCTGTGACAATGGATTTTGGTATACCAAAACGACATATGATGTTCGAATGAACAAAATCCACTACTATTTTCTTCGTGACTGATTTGAAAGTAGCAGCTTCTACCCATTTGGTGAAATAGTCAATAGCGACCAGTATGAATCGATGCCTATTAGAAGCTTTTGGTTCTATTGGACCGATTACATCCATACCCCAAGCAACGAATGGCCAAGGAGCAGACATAGGATACAGCTCTGAAGGTGGCGAGTGAATCAAATCACCATGAATTTGACACTGATGGAACTTACGAACAAAGCAAAAGCAATCTCGCTCCATAGTTAACCAATAATATCCTACCCGCATGATCTTCTTCGCTAAAATATAGCCATTCATATGCGAACCGCACACCCCCGAATGTACCTCATTCATGATTCTTTCTGCTTCTTGAATATTAACACATCTCAACAAGTTCAAGTCCGGGGTTCGTTTGTACAGAATCTCCCCACTTAAGAAGAAACCATTAGCAAGTCTCCTAATGGTTCTTTTTTGATTTGCTTTGGCGTGTATTGGATATTCTTTTGACTTTAGGAAGCGTTTGATATCATAGTACCAAGGTTCATTATCTGGGTCTGCATCAATTATATTGCAATAGCCATGTTAATCTCGTATCTGTATCTCTAACGGATCGAAATACGTATTTCTTGGGTACGGGAGCATGGAAGCTAGGGTAGCCAGGGCATCAGCCAGCTCATTATGGGATCTGGGAATATGTCTAAACTCGATAGACTCAAACCTTTTGCTAAGGTCCTCTACGAACTATTTGTATGGAATGAGCTTGATATCTCTCGTTTCCCATTCACCTTGAATTTGTCGAATGAGTAATTCGGA
>NW_025850814.1:0-1857 GCF_002878395.1 Capsicum annuum
CCTCGGGTTGGGATACGTAGGCAACCCTCGGGGGGGTTCGATATTCTTTGTGTTGGCCTTTGTCTTAGTATTAGCCTAGGTCCCTCGCCTCGTAATCTAGAGTTGTTATCCAAGTAGACTGATCTCGCTTAGTACTTCTGTTCGGCAAATTGGAGTCATTATTGTGATCTGTCCCATCGACATGTGCTTGCGTCAAAAATCCCAAAGGTTGGGAATCTTCTACTCCTGTCGAATTTTTGAGATAAAGTCTTATGTTTTATTACATAATGGATTTGTCCACCAAGTCTAGAGTTCTGATGGTTATCAAGGTGCCCAAAAAGTTAATCAAATGGTGGGAAATGTTTAACTATGTTGATCAGCAGAAACTGATTAAAATATTAGGTGATCTTACGGAACTTCTGCATATTACCCTTCGTCCAGATTTAATAGAGGCTTTATTGACCTTTTGGGATCCAAGTAGTTTGGTGTTCAGGTTTGGGGAATGTGAAATGACTCCTACTTTGGCAGAAATATTCGATTTGTTGCATTTGCCCTATATTGAGAAGGATATGATCCGAGTACGAAATCATACTGGCGTGAGATTTTTGCAGTCTTGTGGTTTAAAAAGTAAGGGTATCCGTTTGGGTTGTTTAAGTGATTCGTGGGTTTCCTTAGATTTTTTGTTCGCTAGATTTGGGCCCTCAGAAGGTTTTCATTACTTTTGGGATGAATTTCATATGACTAAGGAGAAGTGGGAGAGAAAGAGTCTTGAAATCTTCACCCTCGCTTTATTAGGCATTTTAGTGTTTCCACTAGAATAAAGACGTATTAATACCCATTTGCAATCTGTAGTGATAGCTCTATTTCATAAGGATCAAAACGACAAGGGCATTAATCAAAAGGGAAGGTTCACTCTCATACTCATGATCTTAACAGAAATATATAAGGCTTTAACCAAAGTGAAGGGGGGGATGAGATTTTTTGAGGCCAGTAACTTGATATTGCAGTTATGGATGATGGATCATTTGCATGCGCCTTCTTTAGTTAGACCAGACGTGGTAGACCGTTGTATTCCCAATCGAGTGAAAGCCATGGACTCCAAGTTGCGTTTGGATAAATTCTCGCTACCCGTGGAAGTCGAGGCTTGGATTGAATTTCTTGAATCAAGAACCAGGGATAGCATTTTGTGGACTTATCTGTGGCTTCGACCGAAGTAATCTTGTTGGGTTGTCAAACGCATCTCCTTTTAGTTATGTTAGGGCTCAATTGCACTAGACCATACAGTCCTTCTAGGGTAATGCGCCAGTTGGGTAGACTTCAGGACGTGCCTCCAGTAGTGGATCTTCTGAAGGATATTGAGTATTTCAAGGACCAAGCCTTACGTGAGAGCAAGTACAAGCAGTTTTGGAAGCATGCAACAAAGCTAGGTGTGGACACACTCAAAAAAAGTTTGGATAATCAGGGGTACACTCAGGGATATGGGGTCTGGCTTCAATCTATCCCTCGGTGTATCAGTCAACCCTTACCAGCGCAGCTTAGAGGGAGAATACAGGAAGAACGCATAATAGACGACCATCAGGATGAAAAGTGTAGGGTCCAAAGTGAAAAAACTGAGAGTTCAGTTAGCAGATTTGTTCAAGACGATAGAAAGGTGTCAGAATAATCTTTCCAAGTGCACTCCTCATGAGGCAGGAATACAGGTCCGAAGCTTCTTTCCCAATATCAAGGTGTCTTTACAGGATAGGCAACAAAGTTTAAATGAAAGAAAGAGAACTTCAGAGGCAGGTCCATCTCAGCTAGGGTCATCACGCAGAGCACCAGTCGGAAAGAGCGTTTCTTATCTTTATTCACTTTGAGTTTTTTATGTGTCTATCATTG
>NW_025850815.1:0-1679 GCF_002878395.1 Capsicum annuum
TTATCAATCTACTTCTACAGGTACAAGCAGAGGAGTTAGTAGACAAAGATATCAGAACATGAATATGAATAAGATATTTGAGAAACCATTTATACCAAAAACACAAAAAGACCCCTTGTTCATACCCCACCAAATTACCACATACCTAGATAGTCTGAACCAAGATAAAAAAGTTTACAACTATACAACCCAAAAATACATAGAAAATATCTACAGAGTACAAACTTTCCTAAACCTTAACCCCAGAGTTACAAATATCAAAGAACCAAACACAAACGATATAACCCAAAAATTGCAAGGTTACAACAAGCTAATTGCACTACCCAAAATCAATCCAAGCTTAATAAAAACTTATTTTGACTATGGATTATTAAATACCATATATACCCAAAACGGAGAAGAACTAACAGCTATGGAAGAATTACATAAAATATTCACCACCTATAAAAGAATAACCAAAGGAAATCTATTTTATATAAAATGTTATACTGCACCAGCAGAGATATTATATGACAAAATAAAACCAGTTATACAAGTCGTAAAAATAGGATTAACCAGAGATATGATTATACCGGAAGATATTATGCAGCAGCCAGAGATACCTAGAATTGAGATACCTGATTTCTACGCAAATAAACGACTTATTGAACTAGCTACAATTATTCAAGAATTAGAAAATAATTATACCAATGAAAATCCAATATGGAGCTATTATTCAAGAGACCATCAGATGATTTATTCAAATTCAAAAGAACTACGACAAGCAGATATGGAAGATGTTAGGCAATGGATAATGACATTACCTAACCCAGAAAAACAATCTACTGCAAGAGCAATTAAGAGAGGATTTATTTCAGACGAATTATTGACAAGATATTGCAAGATAATTGGACACAAATATCCAGACTATCAATGTTCGGGATGTAATAGAGAAGATAATATTATCCCAGAAGTCCGCCTAGAATAAAAGAATCAAGAAGATAAGCATGCCAGCTGGGAAAAAGATAAAAAAAATCAACAGATACGAACGAAAGATAAAGACGGAGCAAAAATAGAGAAAGCATTAAAGGAAGAAAGCGACATATGGAGAAAAGAAAAAGCTAACTTTGAAATATACATGAATCATGTAAATAGCTTTAGCTTTAGCCTTTTTGACTTTTTCTTGTTTCATTTATTAGCTTTCACCATTATTGTCTTTTTAGGACAAATGTATAGAGGAAACGTGTAAAGACATATTAGGATAGCCTTTTTTCTTTTGTAACATTAGAACCATGTAAATTATTCATTCTCTGATTATAAATAGAGGCATAGAAGGCAGCGGAGAAAGCAAGCCTTCATGAGTTGAAGCACAAATACCCTCTCTTGTCCACAACAAATATTTTGCTTAGTTATTAAAAAACAGATTTATTTCAATGGAAAAATCTATGGAGGAGCAAAGCTTAGAAATATCAAACCTACCAGAACAGGTATATTTATCTATGATTATGAATAGCTAAATTCATAATTCCCAACAATCATGGTATGATAAAATAAATTCATGTTAGTTACTTTATAGTAGAATTATTCGAAGAATAATATGTTAAGAAGTTTATTAGCAAAGTGGAAAAGGAGAAAGATCCCTAAGAACTATGCCATCCTAAAGGTGAAACCAATGAGGCAAGAAGCCGTGGTGGGGAGTA
>NW_025850816.1:0-382 GCF_002878395.1 Capsicum annuum
TGGAAGGTGGATATGGTAATTGAATTATGGAAGGTAGATATGGTAATTGATTTATGGAAGGTGGATATGGTGATATACTATTGAATTGATAATTATTTATGTCTATGGCTCAATTTGGTTTAATGGATTGGTTGGAAGGATAAATGAACCAAACTTGATATTGGAGGATGTTGTATGAATATGCATGACATGTGAATGTAATTAGAGTATAAGAGGGTTAAAGTGACACCCTTTATGGTGTAATTAAGGCTTACTACTTAACCACTAGTTTGGTGAATTCAAATAATTGAATTGTGATGTTTGGATGCTAATACTAGATTGCTATATATGTTCATTGTAGATAAGTAATCCAAAAAGATGGGAAGTCCATTTGGGACTAGTA
>NW_025850816.1:482-1456 GCF_002878395.1 Capsicum annuum
ATTGATGTGCCAATGAGTTCTTACTTCATTGTTATTACATTAATGGTCTATTTATATGTCTCTTATTGATGTATTATTGTTTCAAAGTATCAAAAATACGGTGGCGACCGAAATAACAATCTCAAAGATTAATTGAACTAAGCGATGGAAGTTCTCTCTTATTGGGTGGTATCCCAAGGGCATAAGACTATCATAGGTCGATCCCTATTTATGTGTTTATGGGTGGCATCCCAGGGGCATAAGCCTATCATGGGTCGATCCCAGTTGATATGTAATGAAGGCAGCCTAATGGCCATAGTACAGTACTGTAATAATTACAAAGATGTTAAGAACGAAGGTAAAGTGATTGAATAAATACAATGTATAGGTTGTCACAAGTTCTAATAAGTGTGGTCCACTCCTCTTACGATTTATTCACTTGTTTCTGATTTCTATTGAGCTCCTATATCATATGTGATTATCTGCAGCTTTACATACTCAGTACATATTTCGTACTGACGTCCCCCACGGGGGACCTGCATTTCATGTTGCAGGCATAGGTACCTCAGCTCATACACCGTACAAGTAGGAGCCAGGATATCTAACTACTTTTGGGGAGCTCCAGTTTGCTTTGGGGCTTTTCGTGTTATATCCAGTCACTTTTGGTATTGTATAGAAGTTATTTATTTGGCGGGGTGTGTCCTAGCCTTAGTTAAACTCTATGTATTGTCTAGAGGCTTTGTAGACCTAATGTACAGTCAAGGTGGTGTTTTGTTAATAGACGTGATGGCTTCAATGACCAAGTATTGTATATACATATAAATGTGTGCTCGAGATTATACAAGTGATTATTTCCTTTTATATGCGACATGATACTATCCGAATTTTAGGTTGTCATAGAGGTATGCATGGGAAGTATAAGGTTATGATCTGGTTCTCTTGGGCCTTCTCGGTTACGGGTTCCAGTCTGCCCCAATAGGATTTGAGGCATGACA
>NW_025850817.1:0-5250 GCF_002878395.1 Capsicum annuum
TCCAACTCATTCATGCTAATATTAACGGGAACTTGCATTGGATAGTCAAAGTCAACGGGGGCAAAACCATGCGTTGGACTTAATTCTGCTGAGTTCTCCCGTGAAGACATAATTTCTTCAATTTTCAGCTCGTCGCTCGGCTCCGGTTCCATTCCTTGTTTTCTTTTTTCCGCTCTAATCCAATCTCTGAGGCAAACTAGAACATCCATTGCATTGCTTCCCAATGAGTATCGGTTGTCTCCAAGCTGCTGTCGTCCCTGACTAAAGGCGCTCTCTGATGCAAATCTAACGTTAGCATTTTCTACTGCGGGTGTCTCACCAATATTTTCACTATCTTCATCTAAATTAACCGCATCTACTTCATTTTCTTCATCTATACTGTAATTTTCCTGGGTTTCTACATAATCATATCGTGAGCACCTACACCTATTTCTTCCTCAAAAGGTGTACCAAGCGGTACTGGAGGCAAAGACACACGGGTATTTCTACTACTTGAACTACCTCTACCGCTAGTAATTTGCTTTTTACTACTACTACCACTTTCGAGACGAAATTTTTTAACACTTTTAGTAGCGAGATTTCTTAATTTATCCATAGTATAGATTAAATTAAACTAAAAAAATTTAAAATACATAAATATAATAAAATTAAATATTAAACAATCAATACAATAAATAAAAATTAAACGTAAGAGATGGAATGACAATACCAAATTTTGGAAGTATTCAAAGGTTGCGACTTCAGAAACTTCCGCTCGTACTTTGTAAACGAAAAATTAAAGTGAACACTTTAAGAAATTAAATATATTGAATATTTGAGAATCGAGAATTGAGATTTAAGAGAGAATGAGATTTGAGAGAGTAAAAAATTGTGTGACAAATGATTTGAAGGTGTAGGGTATTTATAGAATTTTTTTGGGAATTAAAAAATAATTTTTAATGTAATTTTTTTTTTTTAAGAAATGGGCCCAAACTAGCCGTTTGGACCCAAAAATGGCTATATAGCCGTTGGGCCAATGGCTAGTTTGGCCCAAAATCCTAAAATTTTTTTTTTTTTTAAAAAGCATTCCGGGCTGAGTCGGGCCGGTTAACTGGCGGGCTTGGACCGGGCTTGGTCTGGGCTGGATTAACCATAATCTAATTTTGTCGAATTTATATGGGAAAAGGCTCAAATATGCCATTGAACTATCAAAAATGACTCATTTATTCCATCAGTTGAAAGTTTGGCTCATTCATGCCAACGCTGTTACAAAATCGGCTTATCCATGCCATTAATTTTTAACGGTGCTTTTCAAAAACAGCTTTGCCATGTGGCTTTTTATTAAAGGTTCACGTCATTAATTAAAATAAGGAAAAACGCTCAAATATGCCATTAAACTATCAGAAATGACTCTTTTATGCCATCAGTTAAAAGTTCAGCTCATTCATGCCATCGTTGTTATAAAATCCTCACCCATGTCATTATTTTTTAATGGTGGGTTTTCAAAAACAGTTTTGTCAGGTGGCCTTTTATTAGAGGTCCACGACATTAATTAATATAAATCAATATTAATTTCAAAATATCTTAGACCTATTAAAAACAACCGATTCATTTAACATAAGCCGACCCATACCAATTAAAATATTTTTCCTACAACAACAACTATTTTTTCTAATCAGAAAAAATAGTGATTAAGGTATATCTTTTGGCTATTTCTAGTTGATTCTAAATCATTATAAATGTTACGCTAACAGAAACCTCAAAAATTCTATCCTACAGTAACTGATTAGTTTTAATTCCAGTGACTCCAATATATACTCCGAAGTTGCAAGAAAATAAATCAATGAACGATTAGGGCAAGCAAGAAAAAGAAACAGGCGTGCCAATAGAACTTCTCCATTCTTCCATCACGAATTAGGGGAGTACACATTATTGAAAAAATAATTTCCAAATAACGACTTAAAAAAAGTCTGTTATCCCAATTATCTCGCCATACGTATGGGATATCTTCTCCCATCACGAATTAGTGGAGTATACATTGTTGAAAAATTATTTTTAAATAGCGGCTTAAAAGAAGTCTACTATTCCAATTATCCCACCATGTATATGGAATAACTTCTCCCATCATTTTGGTATAAATGCTGGATTAAATAATCCCCATACTAACTTATTTAAGATATTTTGAAATTAATTTTGATTTCTTTTAATTAATGGCGTGGACTTCTAATAAAAGTCCACGTGGAAAAGCTATTTTTAAAAATACATCATTAAAAAGTAATGACATGAGTGAGTTGATTTTATAACGGTGATGGCATGAATGAGCCAAACTTTTAACTGATGGCATCAATGAGCCATTTCTGATAGTTCAATGGCATATTTGCGCCTTTTTGCTTATTTTAATTAATGACGTGGACCTCTAACAAAAGACCACGTAGCAAAGTTATTTTTGAAAACTACTGTTAAAAAGTAATGGCATGGATGAGCTGGTTTTGTAACGGCGATGGCATGAATGAGCTCAACTTTTAACGGATGACATAAATGAGCCATTTCTGATAGTTCAGTGGCATATTTGAGCCTTTTCCCAATTTATATAATTGAATTTCAGTCAACGCGAGATGGAATATAGATTTAGAAATCTCCGGATGCGGAAGGAGATTACTACCACAAGTTACAAATACAAATGATTCGGCATTACATCCTAAGGTTATGAGTTCGAAGGTTATGAGTTCGAGTGTCAGTGAAGCAAAACGGCCCAAAATTTAAGGGAGGGGTTAATAAAAAGTCATTTGGTTGATTTTGATCAAACAACAATATGTGCACTAGACAACAAATGAGTATTTATCTAATTATTTTGTATGTGTTTTATTTTATTTGTCTTTCGTGCTTTGTTTAGTAAGAATTATAATGAACAAATTCAAATGAATAAATTTTTTATTGTGTTTATTTTTTTGAATGAAAAGGAATAACAAGTGTTGGCTAGATATGCTTTAATTCCAAATAAGTTGGCTCGATTATATGAATCATCATTGTTAATTTCATTTCATTTAAGCAAAATATGTTGACTATCTTAACAACTTGGGCACAGCCATATGAATCATTGTTGTCCATCCATTTAGGCAAAACATGTTGACTATCTTAACAAGTTGGGCACGACCATATGAATCATTGCTGTCCATCCTTTTAGGCAAAACATGTTGACTATCTTAACAAGTTGGGCACGATCATAAGAATCATCGTTGTCCATCCATTTAGGCAAATTAAAACATGTTGACTATCTTAACAAGTTCGGCAAAATATGTTCACTATGTTTTAAGGTACATTTCCTTGATCTAATGCATCTTCATGGTAATAAGGGGTCAACTTGCCATCCGTTGATGCTGTCTTGAGGTGATTTCTGACACCAACTTCTTGCAACATCTTTACGACTTCTCTCATTGAATTAATCAAAGAAAGGACGCCTCTTCAAACTTTATTCAGGAGATATACATTGTCTTGACGTGATTTCCGGCACCAACTTCTTGCAGCATTCTTACGGCTTCTCTCATCCAAGTAATCAAACAAAGGGAACATCTTCAAACTTTATTCAACAGTGATGTGTACCCAATCTAGCCTCTACCTTGTGAAGGTAGAGAATACGTTCTCTTGAGGTGATTTCCGGCACCAACTTCTTACCATATTTATACGACTTCCCTCATCGAAGCAACCAAACAAAGGACACATCTTCAATTTGTTCGCTTGATTTTGATTCATCACAAAGTTTAAGAAAGAAAAGAAGAGAGTAATGCATCCAGTACCCTTGAACTATGACTAAATTTGCTACGACACACTCTAATCACGGGGTCCTTATTATCTCAGAACTAAATTTTATTGTATTTTTGTCAACCTTTTTAGTTGACGTGTCACCTTTTGTCAACCTTTTTAACCGACGTGACATTTTTGACGTGGCTCCCATTTTAAGTAATAAAGGTGCCACGTGATCAGAAAAGGGTGACAAAAATACGCTAAAATTGAGTTCAGGGAGGTAATAAGACCCTCATGAAGTTGGAGTATGTCGTAGCAACTTTGGACGTACGGGATGCTTATCTCAAAAGAATACTGTTGAATCTAGTGGTCATAAACTAAAGATATGTAAACTGCAGTAATGTGTCAATCTTCTTTAATCTGAAAGGTAGAAAGTTGGAATAAAGAAGAAAGACAGGACAGTGAAAATGAAAAGAAGCAAGGAAGGAAGGAAAGGGAAACTAGCAATTGATGCAGAGATATTTGAGATTATGCCAGTTTTCCATGTTGTAGAAGTGAAAAAAACTCAGGAGATACTGCATAATAACAGGAAGTCTTGTGATCAAGGCTTAAAGCCTATAGTTTGGACATGGCAAGGCAATGAGCAACAACATGTGGAAAATCAAGAAATCAAAACTTAGAGGAAAGAATGTGAAAACAAAAAGAGTTGTGGTGTAAAGAATGGTTAATTTGGAAAATCTTTGAAGAATGGAGGTTGACTTTGTACTGTATTGAAAGAATAGAAATTTAGGAACTTAAATATCTTTCTTCTTCCTTTATCATTGAGGAACCTATAGGTCACATATTCAAGTCTTGGAATCTTTCACTGATGTTTGTGTCAGGCAAGTTGCCTGAATTACAACCCTTGGGTGTGACACTTGTCTATATCTTGCGTGAATGCAAGATAAATCGTGCACCCAGCTACCCTTTTTTTTGTCAGTGCTCTTTCTGTTTGTGGTCTTGATGTTATATGTCATCAGTGTTTCCCATGTAAAACATTTACTGTATTAATTGCTATTTGTATTCATGTTAATTCCTCAAACAACTTACAAAAATTATTCTGCTTGAGATTTTCAAGAGGATTAATTTGGTTTTTGTTATTCAATTTATATTTACAAGTTCCACCATTTTGCAACATTCATATTAAGAGGAAATCAAGTGCTAAAACAAAACAAAAAAATAAATATTTATGTTATTCCATCCACTAATATAGCAAACATTTGCAACAAACAAGTGACTTGAAGCGATGAGAGATTCCAAGAACATGCTTAGCATGAAAGAAGTTGAATCTTGATCTTTTGCAGCATCCCTACAACATCTTTCATGTTAGTCCTTCTCGCCGGAGATACAGCACAACAATCTAATGCCACTTTCATGATTGATTCCACAACATCTAGCTCCTTTTGTAAGCGATTGCCAGTTGAAGTTAGCAAGTTGCCATCTACGACGTCCATTACTGCCTCTGGAAGTGAATAACTCATCCATTGCTTC
>NW_025850817.1:8250-19435 GCF_002878395.1 Capsicum annuum
GACTATCCAATGCAAGTTCCCGTTAATATTAGCATGAATGAGTTGGAAAAAATGATGCATAATTTGTAGATTTTTCATTCTTGTAAATTATAAATTTTGGATTATTTTGCAATCAATAAAATTCCCCAAATTCATTCACTCCTTCGTCCTTACTTTTTATATTTTTTTATTTAATGATTTTAAATTGAAATTCTAGTTTTCTACTTTAAATTAAAACTTACTTCTAATATATCGTTAATTTACTACCAAATATTATCAATTTATTATATTAAGTAGCATATGTTTTGTAAATTTGTGTATATATCTTCTATAGGCGTGTATATTTAATGTATACATGTGTATATGTTTTATAAATTATATCTTTGACATTTATACACTATCTGACAATATCTTGACACTCCCCCTCAAGCTGGAGCATACATGTCATATGCTCCGAGCTTGCCGGAAATATATTCAATCAAAGCTCCTCTAAGGATTTAGTAAGAATATCTGCTAATTGGTCATTTGAACTGACGAGCTAGTGGCAATGCACCCGGACTCAATCTTCTAACTAATAAAATGACAATCCACCTCTATATGTTTTATTTTTTCATGGAAAGTTGGATTTGATGTAATATGTAGCGCAGCCTGATTGTCACATATTAGCTTTATCTGATTGAATTCAGCATATTTTACTCTTGGAGAAGTTGTTTCTACCAAATAAGCTCGCATGTAGCAAGGGCCATAGCTCGATATTCATCTTCTGTACTACATCTGGCAACAACATCTTGCTTCTTACTTTTGCAAGAAATTAAATTGCCTCTAATCATGCTACAATACCCAAAAGTGGAGTGTTTATCAGACGGAGATGTCACGTCCCAAAAACCTCATGGTTGTGACTGGCTCCCGCTAACAACTCTTGTCGGGAGAACCAACTTTCCCCACATTCACAATGTATACAACACTAAGATAAAAATGTGTACAACTTCAAAATGCACGATATAATCATTAAACGCAAAGTAATGATCCAGCAAGATATCGCGTAACGATTTACGAAAACAACAGTAGTTTAGGTAACAAATCTCTAACCCAAACCCCACTCTAGATCATGGAGCATCTAAATAAAGTTACATGAGTTCAGCTTTCGGACAAGCAACCCAACAAAAAGAAATATAAGCTAAAAATAACTAAAGCTGGATGACAGCCTCCACGAACAACGCGAAGGTTCACCTTAGGAACAAAATTCACACGTAAAGATCATCAGCCACAAGTCTCTCTCTCCACGACCGTATCTGCAGGTATGCAAGTAAGGATTGCTATATAAATATAACCCAGTAAGATCCTCAGCTCACTACTTTAAGTACTCCTGGGACAAGTATTGGAAAATACAACAACACCAAGAACATATAATTATTATATACAGAAAGTATATCATAATAAGATATCCAACGAGACCAATAATAATTCCTCGGAAACTATATATCTCAATACAATTTATACCAAGTACTTATCACCATTTGAAAACAAAGTAATTACCCAACACCAGAAGTTCCAGGCCACATACAATATGTGCCAAATATCAAGAGTATACACAATACTCGGAAAACATTCACAATGTCCAATATCAAACCAAAAATCATATACAATGCTCAAGGGAAGCTTACACAATGCTCAAAGGAATCATACACAATGCCCCAACGGAATTAGGAAGCATACACAATGCCCTGATGAATTATGAAGCATACACAATGCCCCAATCTCATAGTAAATAATCATATCATATCATGAAATAATTTTAAAAGGAGTATTAGTATTCATAAACATAAAGTATATGTGTCTGTCCTTGAAAACCATTGATTCTTCCAAGCACACGCTTGTCCCAACACATGGACTGGGCAGATCTAAATATATCTTAAAAATAAATTTGAAAAGCAAGTAACCGAAGCTTAAAGTCAAACTTACCTCGTGAATGACAAGTTCCTCAACCTTGCAATGCATAGTACACCAACCAAACATCCTCCAATGATTTCAATCTAATAAAAATATGACTTAACGATGTCAATTGTGCTAGTCGATGTCAAGTCTCAATACTCCTAACCTTCTAGTTTAAAGCTAAACCTTAGTATCTCATACCTTAAGCAATGAATTAAAAATTATCTCTATACAACCTAATTTCTCAATAATAATCTCATTCAAATTAGTTACCTAATCATTTGATCTCATTAGCCACAAACATTATAAGAAACTCTTAAATGCGTATTCAAAACTCCACTAATGCAAAGAATTTGCAAAGTTGTACAACAAGTACTTTTGTTTTCACGTTCAGGAAGTTAACATATCTAAAATCAATTAATATCAATACAAAATTAGGAGTCCCAAAACATGAATATGGTGCCTTTTCTCTCTTTACTCATTGCTCAATCATTACATCATAAAAAACAATCATTAACTAATCGATAGATTTCACTCTATCTCGTTAACTCCATTAGGACCAATCTTCTGAAATACTCTTTGTGTGCACAGTTTTCATGATAAAGAATTAGGTAGAAGATTCGTACCTTATAAATATAAAGTTTCGCAAGTAAGTGTTACTGGCTAATGTTATTCTACATTGTTGGCTCGCTCTCTTCCAAGAGTAAAGAGATAAAGTTCCCTAATTCTTTTCTTTTCTACTCCTTCGAAAAAGTTGCTACTTTTGAAAACATAAGAAACTGTTTACCCTACCTTTTACTCCCTCATTAGAATGTGCAGCCACAAATATAAGAGGAGAGGGTTTTTGTCTTTTGGAGGGTTTTTATCTTTTGGCTTGCCAACTCAAATTTTATTAATTAACAATAATAATAATGGTTAATTAACCAATTAACCCTCATTAAAATCTAGATTATTATAGGAGACCCTGCCCCATCCACATCAGAATATCCAACAATATCTGTTTGACCTTTGTCTTCATACAATAATCCTTGTCCTACAGCTTTTTTGATGTGTCTGAGGATGTGAATCACTGCATCCCAATAATCTTTACATGGATCTTGGAGAAACTGACTAACCACACTTACTGCAAATGAAATATCTGGGCGTGTAATAGTGAGATAGTTTAATTTACCGACTAATCTTCTATATCTACTGGGATCTTTCAATGGCTCCCCCTGTCCAGGAACGAGTTTTATGTTTGGATCCATATGAGTGTCAATTGGTTTGAAATTTAACACGCATGACTTCTCTAATATGTCCAAAGCATATTTTCTTTGTGAAATAGCAATACTTGTTTTGGATTGTGCTACCTCAATTCCCGAAAAATACTTTGACTTCCCCAAATCTTTAGTTTGAATGTGACTGAACAAATATTGCTTTAGCTGAGATATTCCTTCTGAGCCATTTCAAGTTATGACAATGTCGTCAACATAAATGACCAGAAAAATGTTCTTTGTTGGACCATTATGTCGATAGAAAACAGAGTGATTTTATTTACTTTGAGACATCCCATACTGTTGGAAAACAGAACTAAATCTGCTAAACCATGCTTTCGGAGATTGCTTGAGGTCATATAAAGAGCCGTTGAGATGGCAAACTAATTTTGAATCCCCCTGAGCAACGAATCCAGGAGGTTCTCCATATAAACTTTCCCAATAAGTTTGCCATGCAAAAATGCATTCTTAATGTCTAGTTAATGTAGTGGCTAATGATGCATTGCTGCCAAGGATATAAGCAGTCAGACAAATGCAATTTTGGCAACTGGAAAGAATGTGTCACCATAGTCAAGACCATAAATCTGGGTATATCCTTTAGCAACAAGGCAAGCTTTCATCCAATTAATTGTTCCATTTGAACCCACCTTTACTGTATAGATCCATCAACTTCCAACAGTAGATTTCCCCTTCAGTAAGTGGACATATTCCTAGGTGTTATTAGTCTGTAAAGCATTCATTTCTTTAATCATAGCATCTCTCCACCCTAGATGTTCTAATTCTTTGCTAACAGTCTTTGGTATAGGTACATTAGATAGGGTGAATACAAAGGTATAATATAATGGGGACAACCGATGATAACTTAAACAGTTATATCTGTCTGGTTGTTGATTTTGAGTAATGCGTATACCATTATATATGGTGATTGGTGGGGTCACTGTATGTGCTGAAGGCATGAATGGAGCAGGTGACGAAGGAGAATGAGATGAATCATCAGGAGCTACTAGTGTATCTGGACTAGGAGTAGTACTATCATTAGTATTGTTAAGTGGACGATCACGTCGGGTGTATACTTTAAAAGGACGAGGAAGAGTGGTTTGGCGGTTGTCTAGAAGAATGATTTGTAGTGGTTTGCTTGTAGTGCTTGGTGTAAAATAGGGAGATGTTTCAAAAAATGTCACATTTGCACTGATAAAATATTTATTCAATTTTGGATCATAGCACTTGTAACCTTTTTGGTGACAAGAGTTTCCTAGAAAGACATACTTAATTGATTTCGATTGGAGTTTGTCATTTATAGTACTTTGATCATGGACAAAGCAAGTACATCCAAACACTCTCACAGGTAGACAATAAGGATTTTGACCATGAATGAGAACTGAGTAAGGGCTTTGTTGTTGCAACACAGTGGAGGGCATTCTATTTATCAAATAACAAGCAGTGAGAACAACATCCCCCCCAAAACGAAGAGGAGTGTGATGGTGTATGAGTAAAGTTCGAGCTGTCTCAATGAGATACATCTTTTTACGTTCGGAGACTCCATTTTGTTGAGGAGTATATGCGCAAGAATTCTAATGAGTGATTCCCTCAGACGACATGAAACTGGCAAAGGGCGATGATAAGTACTCCTTTGCATTATCATTGCATAGTATCTTAATTGAAACACCAAATTGATTGTTTATTTCAGCATAGAATTTTTGAAAAATAGAGAATAGTTCAGAATGATTTTTCACTAAAAATACCCACGTGCAACAAGAAAAATCATCAATAAAGGTAACAAAATACTAAAATACTAAACTTGAAACAACATGACTAAGAGCCCATACATCTGAGTGAACAATGTCAAACATATATGTGGTCCTGTTATTGACTCTTTTGGGAAACAAAGTTCGACTGTGTTTTCCAAGTTGACAAGACTCATATTCAAAATAAGACAAAGTGGAAAGACTAGGAATTAATTTCTGAAGCTTTGCTAGACTTGGGTGACCAAAACAACTGTGGAGAAGATCAGTTGAGGCAACAAAAGTGAACGCAACTGGTGGTGGTGTTTTTGATATGCGATACAGTCCCTGTGACTCATATCCAATTCCAATAGTCTTCCCTATTCTCCGGTCCTGTAAAACAACAGATTCAGCTCTTTCCCATGGGGAATAATTTGTTGTTTAAAAGTCCATGAGCTAAGTCTTGCCTGTAAGATAAGAATTATAAAACATTTCATAAATCAAAACATAATGTGATAGTGTCAACTCTTACCCATGAAACATAACTTGTTGTTTGAAAGTCATAAGTCTTGTCTCTTCAATATGTTAGTGTCAACTCTTGTCTATGAGACATATTTTGTTGTTTGAAAGTCATAAGTCTTGCCTTTATAATGTGATAGCGTCAACTCTTGCTTATGAGATGTAACTTGATTGGAAGAAATTGAAGAAAAGAAAAAAAATAATAAAAATTACAAAAAAAAAAAAAAGAAATGAAGAAAAATATTTTAAAAATAAAATTAAAGAAAATGTTGAAGTTGAGAGAGAATGGACAAAAATAAAGGTTGATCAAAATAAAAATAAAAATAAAGGCCGAGAAAAGTTTAAAAAAAAAAAATATGACAAAAGTATTTTTTTAATAAAAGTAGACGTTAAGAGGAGTAAAGAAAAAAAAGTAAGGGTTGAGACAAACTAAGAAGAACAAAAAAAAATGAGAAAAAAATTAAAGTAAAATAAAAAAGAAAAAAAAAGAAGTTGAGAGGAAAAAGAAAAAAAGTAAGGGCCAAGAAAAAATAAAAAATAAAAAGAGAAAATAAAAAATAAAAATCAAAGTAAAATTAGAAAGAGAAAAAAATAAAAGATGCATAAGTATTGACTTGTTATCCATTATGAGGATATTTATGTAATTTACTCCATTGGTCAGGGTCAATTTTGTTTGAAAATGTAGCACTTAATAGTTGAAGGCTATTTTTATCAAGCTTTTTTATTTCGGGTCAAAATTTGAAAGCCACTTTATTTTGAGGCTATTCATAGCATGCGAACCTGAGACCTGTAATTTAAAGAGTACTAATATGTTCCATCCCACCACAAACGTTGACGGTAACGTTTACTTGTTTTAGAGATGTTTTAATAAATTTTTATTATTAAAAAGTTGACAAAATTAATTTCTATTGGTTGCTGTTATTTGGCTCTTCAGTTAATTGGTTCACTAGCTTATGTGGACCTCGAAGACTTGGTCAACTTGCAACCTAATAATGGTGGCAAAATTATTTCTCTGATAGGTCCAAACTCCAAATACTTTTTCGAGACGGCAAGTCAGTTCTCATTCAAACGACACTTCCAATTAGCTATTGTTAGAAAGGAGTTAGGATTAGAAAGAACGTCCTACAAGTATTCTGCTGCGTGTGTCTACAAAAAAACTTATTTACATCATTATGTATTCAACGGGTGAAGAAGAAACACGGGACGGTGAATATGCAAGGAAGCAAGTAAGGGAGAAAAGGGCAACTAGCAATTGATGCAGAGATATTTGAGATTACGCCATCTTTCCATGATGTAGAAGTGAACAAAAAAACAGGAGACACTACAGAATACAGGAAGTTTAGTGATCAAGGATTAAAGCCTTCACTATAAGATATAGTTTGGACATGGCAAGGCAATGAGCAACAACAAATGGAAAATTCAAAACTCTGAGGTAAGAATGTGAAAACAAAAAGAGTTGTGGTGTAAAGAATTGGTTAATTTGGAAAATCTTTGAAGAATGGAGGTTGACTTTGTACTTTATTGAAAGAACAGAAATTTAGGAACTTAATTACTCCCCCGTCTCAAATTACCCGTCCCAAATTTCCTAATTTGATTTCTCATTTTACTTGTCTTTTTCAATCAATTAAGAAGAAACAAATTTTTTTTTTCATGTTTACCCTTTGCATTAATTACTTTTTCTTCAAATTAAAATGTAAACATTATTTAATAGGGGGTACTATTGTAAACTAGCCATGTTATTAATTATTTTTCTTAAACAATGTGTCATCTCAATTTGGGACTAGTAATTTGGTATGGAGGGAGTATGTTTCTTCTTCATTTATCTTTGAGGGACCTATAGGTCACATATTCAAGTTGTGGAATTGGTCATTGATGTTTGTGTCAGGCATGTTGCCTGTATTACAACCCTTGGGTGCGAGACTTGTCTATATCTTGCGTGAATACAAGATACTTCGTGCACCGAGCTACCCTTTCTTTTGTCATTGCTCTTTCTGTTAGTTGTCTTGATGTTATATGTCATCAGTGTTTCCCATCTAAAACATTTACTGTATTAATTGCTATTTGTATTCATGTTAATTCCTCTAACAATTTAAAAAAAAAAAACTATTCAGCTTGAGATTTTCAAGAGGATTAATTTGATTTTTGTTATTCAATTTATATTTACAAGTTCCATCATTTTGCAACATTAATATTAAGAGTAAATCAAGTGCTAAAACAAAGCAAAGAAAGAAATGTTTACATTATTCCACTAATTTAGCAAACATTTTCAACAAACAAGTGACTTGAAGCGACGAGAGATTCCAAGAACATGCTTAGCTTGCAAGAAGTTTAATCTTGATCTTCTGCAGCATCGCTACAACATCTTTCATGTTAGTCCTTCTCTCCGGAGATTCAGCACAACAATCTAATGCCACTTTCATGATTGATGCCACAAAGTCTAGCTCCTTCTGTAACGGATTGCCAGTTGATGTTAGCAAGTTGGCATCTACGAAGTCCTTTACTCTCTGGAAGTCAATAACACCCATTGCTTCAAGGTAAGATCTCCCTCAAACTCATTAGGCTTTATCCTAGTTGTAGACACCTAATTTTGTCCCTCCCAAGTTCAATTTTACTATTTTTACCTCACTTTATCATACACCCTTACCCACGTGATTATACCCTCCATAAAATGACAAAAATAACAACCCTTAACAAATTTTATCTTGTTTTGATCCTATCATAACAAACTTTATCCTTACACCTCACCTACCCTACCTCTACCCCACCTACCCTACCTCACTACCCCACCCTCACCTCACTGGAATTGAATTCCACTCACAATATAACAACACTTCACACACACAGAAAAAGGGGAGCTGACCAAAAAAAAACAATACTCTCCACTTACAGCACACGAAAAAAAAAGAAGAATTCACCTTCTTCTCCAACATCTACTCACAGACACCCTCACTAATATTTTCCATTCACCATACTTCACCCATATACGATCCCTCATCCTCACCATAGCAGATCTCACTCACGAGAAACCACCATTAACGCACACACTACACAAATACAAATCACAAAGAATAACAACACAGTAAGATGGCGAGAAGAGAGTAGATCAAGAGAGGGCGGCGAAGAGAGAGAGTAGAGTACAGTAAGGGTAAATTGAGAGGATGAAGAGAGTTTGAACAAGGTTTGGTCAGTTTCTGGATATTCTCTGGCAAAATCTCACTGGAAGTGACCCGTGTTCGTCATTGCTCGGTCTAAGCTCACCGGATTTTGCCTCAAGCTCATTGGAACTGGTTTCTCTTTCATTGTCTGATCGTTCTCATCACAAAATCTCCCAAAACTCTTTGTTTTTCTCTGATTTTTTGGGGTGAATGGTCAAGATGTTTTAGGGGGTCACCGGAATTGGTTTTTGTTCATCAATCAGATCGGTTTAAGGCCCCCAAAAACACCGAAACTAGGTTGGTTCTAGGGATTTCTACATGGGTTGGCTCCTTTGGAATTAAGTACGGGTACCTCTCGTTTCTTTACAAGACTGACCCCGTTTGGTTCGATATTTCTTCTTCATTTCTGTTCGGAAATTGGGTTTTCAATCGGACTATGAGTTTGAAGTGGATATCGAGTTGGGGGTTGTCGTTTGAGGTTCAACCGGGATATTTCGAATCCGGCTCCATTTTCTAATCACACAATCCGACATATAAAAGCCCATTTAAGGTCCAACTCTATCTCTTCTAAGTTTACTTTACTATACGTGTTTGATTTGCCTGATGTGTGGTTGAAGTTTGGCGACATTAATTTGGTGTTCGATTTCATTGAATAGATCGTTGTGGATTGTTGAGATAACTGTCTTGAATCGTTGGAATTTGGTATAAAAATAGAATAAGTGGGATGAGAATTGAAAACTTGATATAATTAGTGAATTTTGATTAGTTTGATTCATTAGTTGTTTGACTTGAAATAAACATTAATTGAATTTGGTAGTATCAAGATACGCTGATTGGAATAGGCAAGACGTAGGTCGGGTAGGCAAAATCTAGAGATTATGGGTTGATTGAATGTTTGAAATTTGATTGAATGGTTTGATTTTATCAATTTTGAATCAATTGTATAATTTGGCCGGGGAATGCCCCAAAGTATCTGTATATATTTATTCACCGGGGAATGGCCCGAGGTATCATGTACCTGGAGGACGTTAGTGATGAAGGCCCGAGGCGTCGGGTAGAGCATTAGTCTAGAATTAATTTAGAGTAAGATTTATTTTTACACATTTTTTATTTTTGGACTGTATAATTGGACTGGACACTAAATTTTGGATTGTTTTATTTTGTTTTCTTGATTGATTGTTTTGCATGTTTTGTGTGGTTTATATATTCATAATGTCAAATTAGCCTATACGCTCCGCCAAGTGACCGTGGTCAAACCACGGGATCGAGGGGTGCCTAACACCTTCCCCTCGGTCAACAGAATTCCTTAGCCGGAATCTCTATTCGCAAACCAGTTTTAAAGAATCAAACCATTTAGAAAAGAATTTTCCAAAGGTGACTTGGCACACTAGATTATGCCAAGTTGCGACTCGAAATTTAATTATAAAAAATCATTTTCGGAACAGAATTTTCATTTTTTGTCACTTAATAATAAAACCCTTTCGAACTTAAAAATTAATCTTTTGGATGTTGAAAAAGGGGTGTGACACTAGTAAACGTTTCAAGCAACATGATCCCGTAGCTATAGATATCGCATTTTGTTGACACTAGTCCATCCAGTCCATACTCTACAGTCAAATAATTCATTTAAAGATGCAATATACTTTATAAGTGGGGAAAAAAGAAAGGAATAATTAATGTTCAAATAATTAGCAAAACAAAGAGATGTACCCGGAGCAATATAACCCAGTGTTGCTAAGGTTTCAGTGAATAAATCAATCTCATCGTCACCAAGTAGTTTTGAAATGCCAAAGTCACTTAGGTTGACAACCATATCCTCATTCAGCAAGACATTACTAGGCTTTAGATCACAGTGAATCACAACCGATGAACACCCATGATGGAGATGTTCCAATGCACATGCCACAGCTATCATTATGCTTAGTCTCTGCCGGATGTCGAGGAAGTAGTTGTGCGAATACAAATACTTCTCCAGACTCCCGTTAGGCATATACTCGAGAACTAAAGCCTTGAAATCAAGATTTGAACAACTAGTAATGACTTTTACGAGATTCCTATGGTGAAGGATACACAAAACTTCACATCCCTTATCAAAAATTCTTGAATGCAGGTTGAACACTTTAACTGCAATGGCAGTTCCACTTCTGAGAATGCCTTCGTAAACAGAGCCAAAACTTCCAGAACCAATCAGATTACTCTCGCTAAGCGCATTAGTTGCTCGGAGAAATTCATAGAATGAAATTCTTTCTCTTGCTACGGTAGACAATAAGTCAGCTTCCTGAGGAACACTTTTACCTCTTCTATACCTTATCCATAGCAGCACAAAGGTCATTGGAACAAATACAACTGCAATTGCGAGCAAAAGAAAAAGAACTAGAATTTTTTTCCGATTTGATCTGTGCTTTGATGAAGTAGAGCATGGTGGGACACTAAATCTTGAAGAACCATACAATGCTCCATTGTAGATGAAAAATTGACTCGAGAGGTTCTTGAAAGGACCTCCCGAGGGTATTTCACCATACAATTTGTCGACAGAAATATTGAAATACTTCAAGTTTTGAAGCTTCTCCAAAGACTTGGGAATGCTTCCAGATATATTATTGTGAGAAAGGTCAAGGAATTCCAA
>NW_025850818.1:0-392 GCF_002878395.1 Capsicum annuum
TGGAAAATGGGATTTTATTTTATGTTCAGGACCCTCCTGAAAAATGGAATTTTAGTTTCTGTTCAGGACCCTCCTGGAAAATGGGAATTTACTTTTTTGTTCAGGACCCCCCTGAAAAATGGGATTTTTCTTTCTATTTAGGACCCTCATGTAAATGAGATTTTACTTTATGTTCAGGACCCTCCTGAAAAATGAGATTTTACTTTTTCTGTTTAGGACCCTCCTGGAAAATGGGATTTTACTTTCTGTTCAGGACTCTTCTGGAAAATGAGATTTTACTTTCTGTTCAGGACCCTCCTGGAAAATGGGAATTTACTTTCTGTTCAGGACCCTCTTGGAAAATGGGATTTTACTTTATGTTCAGGACTCTCCTGGAAAATGGGATTTTACTT
>NW_025850818.1:492-7106 GCF_002878395.1 Capsicum annuum
TTACTTTATGTTCAGGACCCTCCTGGAAAATGGGATTTTACTTTATGTTCAGGACCCTCCTGAAAAATGGAAATTTACTTTTTGTTTAGGACTCTCCTGGAAAATGGGATTTTACTTTCTGTTCAGGACCCTCCTGAAAAATGGGATTTTACTTATTATGCAGGACCCTCCAAGAAAATGATAATTTACTTTCTGTTCAGGACCCTTCTGGAAAATGGGATTTTATTTTATGTTCAGGACCCTCCTGAAAAATGGGATTTTACTTTCTGTTCAGGACCCTCATGGAAAATGGGAATTTACTTTTTTGTTCAGGACCCTCCTGAAAAATGGGATTTTACTTTCTATTTAGGACCCTCCTGGATAATAAGATTTTACTTTATGTTCAGGACTCTCCTGGAAAATGGGATTTTACTTTCTATTTTCAGGACCCTCTTGGAAAATGGGATTTTACTTTATGTTCAGGACCCTCCTAAAAAATGGGAATTTACTTTATGTTCAGGACCCTCTTGGGAAATGGGATTTTATTTTTTGTTCAGGACCCTCCTGGAAAATGGGATTTTACTTTCTGTCCAGGACCCTCCTGGAAAATGAGAATTTACTTTCTGTTCAAGACCCTCCTGAAAAATGAGTTTTTACTTTCTGTTTAGGACCTTCCTGAAAAATAGGAATTCACTTTATGTTCAGGATCCTCCTGAAAAATGGGACCATACTTTCTCAAATAAAATCGTTCTTTATTAAAATCTCTATTTGGAATAATTTCCGTTCTAGTTTTGATTTTGGTTTCAGGGGGGCCCGCCTGAAGAACAGGGTGATGAAATTAGAAGTTGATGAAATTGAAAGTCCGGTGCCCGCCTGAAGAACTGGGTGATGAAATTGAAAGTCAGGAGCCCGCCTGAAGAACAGGGTGATGAAATTAAAAGTCAAGCAATAAGATGAAGGAATTGAAGTTCAAAAAACAAGGGTAAGAGTTGGAAAGTCAAGTAACAAGGTGAAGCAATTAAAAGCCAAGCAACAAGGTGAAGAAATCGAAAGTCAAAAAATAGCAAGTCAGGAGCCCGCTCAAAGCACAGGGCGAATAAATAAAAAGTCAAGCAACAAGGTGAAGAAGTTAAACGTTAAGCAACAAGGTGAAGAAATTGAAAGTCAACAAATTAAAAAATAGCAAGTCAGGAGCCCACCTGAAGAACGGGGTGAGGAAATTGAAAGTCAAGCAACAAGTTGAAGAAATTGCAAGTCAGGAGCCCGCCTGAAGAATAGGGCGATGAAACTCAAGTCAAGAGTCCAGAGAAACTGTATAGATAGAATTTTGTAATTTCATTTATGTTTTTAACTTGTAATTTTCATTTTTGATGTAATAACAGAGCCGCAGACCGGAACCTCGATGGGACCTCACTCGACTCTCCTTCAAGATACCCGTTACTTGATTCCTTTATAACTTGGGTAGTTAGGATGTCCTGGTGTAGACTCAGTTTCCCTCATCCCTTTTGTTTCATTCTCTTTGAATAATGGTCGGGACAAAATTCTGTCTCGTTGTCTACTTCTTTGTCTGGAAACACTTCGTGTTTACATTCAAAGGGGGCATGTTGTAGACACCTAATTTTGTCCCTCCCAACGTTGATTTTATCCATTTTAGCTCATCTTGCCACATGTCTTCATCTATGTGATCATACCTCACAAAAATACAAAAAAATAACAAATGCCTAACCAACCTAATCCTCAAGATTCTCTTAATAACAAATTAACAACCCTTCCTATTAAAAATGAACAACACATCACCAACCACCCCATACCCCTTACCCTATACCTCATACCCCACTTACCCTCACACCTCACATCACGTGGACCCCACATAAAAAAAAGAGGAACGAAAGAGCACACCATCACTGGAAATAATTGAATATACATACACTTGATTCCCACTCACAAGGGGTGGCCACAAATTTCCTTCCATTGGCAAATACCCTCACAAGTCATCTTTTTCATAGACACAATCTTCATATTCACGCACCAACGTACAGAACAATATATACCCATACTCCCAAATTTTATTGAGGAGAGACTCCCTCATTGAATACGCACACCGCGCACAATACAGAGGGGAACGGGATTTCACTGGAAAGAAAAGGAGTCTTGGTTTTGCCCTCTTACATAAAAAGCTCACAGAATACACACTCCATTCTTTCCCCACCACAGAGAAGGTAATACACACACAGAGAGAGGATGCGACATGAGGGGGGAGATCCATTTTTTTGGCTTCTTCCGATTTTTAATAAAATTGTAGATATATAGATAGAGGATACATACAACCATACAGGGGTTCTTCTCCATCAAAAATAACAGAGATAAAGCTCAATTCGAGTGGTTCTTCCCTTTTGATACAGTCATACACCATATAAAAACAATCTTCCATTGATCATTCTTCACACACGCACCACATCGAAGAAAAAAAAGAGGGACCAAAATACTCTGTTTTTCACGTCTGAGCTACCGAACCAGTGGGTTTAGTGGCTCCGTCGTCACATCACATCGGAGGTCGATCGAAATTTTTTTATCGTGTTTTCTTGCTTTGGATTCACCCGGTTCATTACTGATTTGAGGCTTAGGGTTCCATTCGTCTCGATTTGTTCCTCATGACCAGTTTTGGAGCTTCAAACTTTCGATATCGAGTTTGGAGTTCGTCGTTGTTGAGGTTCTATTTGGAATTCCAAGTTCGGGCTTCTTTAATTCTTTATTATCAATGAAAATCAGTCATCTAAAGGTCCAATTCTATCTCTTCTCATTTTATTTCGTCATATATGTTTGATCTGTGTGAGATTTGGTTGAATATTGGGTGATATTGATTTGTTTTGCTCAACTTCATTGAATAGATGGTTGTGGATTGTTGAAATAGTAATCTTGAATTTGTTGAAATTTGGTGTTAAAAAGGAATGCAGGGGTTGGATGATAGGAATTGATAAAATGAATATTGTTTAGTCTTGATTTATTGTCATTGGTTATTTTGGAACAAATACGAAGGTAGAATGTGGTAGTGTCATGATTAGGCTATCGAATAAATAGGAAGAAGTTTAGGTTCGGGTAGGAAAATTTAGGAATAACGATTGGTTGAGTATTTGAATATATGTGTGAATGATTCGTTCTATTGCACAAAAATTAAAATTGTACTCATTCGGCCGGGGAATGCCCCGAGAGATTTGTATTGATCTATCCAGGGAATGCCCCGAAGTATCATATACGCAAAGGAGGCTCGTGATCAAGGCCCGAGGCATAGAGTAAAACATTGGAGCATAGTTTAGGATGAGTCTAAATAGGATTTCTATTTTTGAATTTTTCTATTTTTTGGATTGTAATAATTGGACTGGACACTATAATTTTGGATTTGTTTGTTTGATTGATTGGTTTGTATGTTTTTGTGTGGTTTATACACTCTTAGTGTCGAATTAGCCGATATGCTCCACCAAGCGAATGTGGTCGAACCACGGGATCGAGGGGTGCCTAACACCTTCCCCTCGGTCAACAGAATTCCTTAATCGGAATCTCTGCTCGCGGATCAGTTTAAAAGAGTCAAAAACAGTTTTGAAAAGGATTTTCCAAAGGTGACTTGGCACACCGAATTATGCCAAGTGGCGACTCTGAATAAAAAATTGTAAATAATCCTTTTTTTGAAACAACCTTCATTTTGTCACTTTAATAATAAAAACCCTTTTCGAACATAAAATCCTTCTTTTCGGGTTAAAAAAGGGGTGTGACATCTAGATTATCAACAATTCACCAATACCACCAACTAACAATACGAAAACCATCTCCAAAGGTGAGAGAAAGTTCAACATTCCACAAATCCAAAATAACGAAAGAATACTCAAAACTCTAAATACATGACTATGGAGCAAATTTTCAAGAAAAAGAAACATAACGAACAAATACACTATAGCCCACACGAATAATTACGGGGCTCACCAGGAATATGCTACTCGAATCCTTTAGCCAACGAGATCCTCTCCGTCACCTGCGTTCTCTGAAAAATAATAGCGAAGGGTAAGACTCTAGCTCAGTGAGTAATAACACTTACCACAACCGTTTTAATGGGGACAAGTCAGAAAACATCATAAAATAAATGGTCTTTCAGAAAATAGTAACAATAAACAATATCATTGTTTCATGTAAGCAAAGTGAACCAATAGTTCAGTAATAAACTCATAAAGCATCGGATTATATCAAATATTATATATTTGGGAGCTTTCCAAGAATGAATCATGTAATCAGTGTCACATTCTTCTTCATTAAGAATAACCCATAACAGTGGACCCCTCATAAAGGAGTCAAATATCATATCATTATCAATATGCTAGTTTTACCTTCCCACTAGCGAGGGTTGTAACATTCATCAGTAAATACAAGGTGTACCAGGTCTAACGATTCCGTTGTTAGCTAGGGGATTCAAATCAAGGTCTACTCCCATTTATAAATTCTTTGTAAACAATAGGATATTCATATGAAGCATTTTTAAGAATAGTATCATATCATTTAAAGTTCATATCAAATCATTAACATGTAAACTTGAATAAAACACATGTCAAAATGCATATTTCTTATGTAGGTGAAGAATATTCACCGTAATAATATCATATCTCAAATAACCATTTTAATGTGATATCAAGTAAAGGACTTGCCCCACATGCAATTTCAAAGCATTTCGTAAGTCATTATTTCATCAAAATCAAGTATAAAATATGCAAGTTAATAAACACAAATTATGGTAAGATTACTACTTACAGTACAATTTTCGAAATACCAACTTGTCACCTCAAACAATTGATAGGACTCCCTTCGATCGAATCTAAAATCATATCATATCAATCTCAAGTTAATTCTCTTGTTCAGACAAATTTCGTGATAAAATTAGACTACCCAACCCTCAGAGTTCCATGGTAACCTTCAATTTCTCAAATTTCATGTCCAAAATCACACCTTAATATGGTTAATCCCATCTTTGATAATTAAATTTTACTACCCAAAATAAATTATCAAAGCTAAAAATCACGATAAAGATATAAGAATGAATTTACCTTAAACCCGAAAGAATTTTCCAATCAACCCTTAAACCTTTCTTTTCTTTTAACTGAAGGAACAATTGATTTTTTTTCCTCTCCAGCGTGATTGGCAGATTAGTTACTGCCTTGGTTGCTCCCTAATCTTTGCCTTCTTAATCCTTTAACTAGGGACATGAAAAATATATTAATAATTAATTTTATAGATAATTGTCTTTTTTTTATAACGTACTTGTAAAATTATAAAAATTTCAGTTTCATATATGACATATATTATTGTCTAAATTTTCATTCAAATTATATTTAATTAACCTTTTTAGAATATTTACATATGAAAAGATTAACCCCATTTCGTAAATGAGGTTATTGCAATTTCGAAAAGCGAAATATGAGAAGTTTTTAAGAAAAAGAAGTAATATAAAATGTATAACGAAAGAACATAAAACACTTGATAAACAAAAAAAGTTTTGTTCTAACTACAAATTTAAATGTTCGTCAAATAAAAGGTTTGTGCTTAATATCTAAGATCATATCTTTGAAAATTACCTCATTATATGATAGAAAGAACAACTTTTAACTTTTCATTCTCTTTATTTTCAGTAATCTCATTCCCAAAACACTTGATGCTTGCACACAGTGTCGAGAATATTGATCCTTTTTATTTTTTTTTCAATTCTCACTACTGTAAGTGCTTGCACTCATGAAGAAGCCATAGTAAGAAATCTGCATTATTCAGTAAGTTAACTTGTGATCTTACCTCAACATGTGCTTGACATCAACGGAAATAAGGCGTAGGGGGTGCTTTAATTGAGTAATATAAATTAAAAAAATCAAGGCAATAATTAATAAAATTGTAATTGATTGTCTTAAATAGCAATTTAGTAATATCCTTAAGAAGAAATATAGAAAGGTTTTAGAAAAAAGTGAGTGATTAATAATGTTAATGATGAAAAAAAATTACTTTGATTTCTTCAAAAGTTTAATGCAATAAATTAAGAAAAAAGATACAAAATCCTTTTTTAAAAAATAAGAGAGAAAGGTTTATGGAAAGTGATAATGATGTTAATGAGCAAGTTAAAAATCATCTCATTATTTATTAAGTATATATTAAATTTAAAAAATTGTTATCTCAAGGCTGATATACATATTCAGTTTGAAAATTAATTACTTTAAAAATTCTACACTTAACAAAATGCTTATAACGCCTTCTAAATGCTCCAATAAATATTGCTTATTTATATTATGATAAATGCTAATATATATATAAGAAAAATTAAAAGTCACTACATTTAACTATATTAATTATATAATAAAAGAAAAAAAGGTTTATAGCTTTAATATTTATGCCTCTATAACTCACCTAATTAATTTTTAACCGTAAACAATGAATTAAATAATGAACTAAAAAATCATCAAACAAAAGAAAGAAAGAAAAATTCTTGTGCAAAAAAAGTTCATCTAACTTATGGTTAGTCTATACATATTAATTTCTCTATAATATTATTTTATTACATAATAAATAATCATTAAATCACTAAATTTAGTGAAAATAATTTTGAACATGAAAAG
>NW_025850819.1:0-874 GCF_002878395.1 Capsicum annuum
CCTGAAAAATGGGATTTTACTTTCTGTTCAGGATCCTCATGAAAAATTGGACTTTACTTTATGTTCAGGACTCTCCTGAAAAATGGGATTTTACTTTTTGTTCAGGGACTTTACTTTATGTTCAGGACCCTTCTGGAAAATGAGATTTTACTTTATGCTCAGGACCCTCCTGAAAAATGGAATTTTTACTTTCTGTTCAGGACCCTCCTGAAAAAATGGGATTTTACTTTATGTTCAAGACCCTCCTGTAAAATGGGATTTTACTTTCTGTTCAGGACCCTCCTGAAAATGGGATTTTACTTTCTGTTCAGGACCCTCCTAAAAAAGGGATTTTACTTTATGTTCAGGACCCTCCTGTAAAATGGGATTTTACTTTATGCTCAGGACCCTCCTGAAAAATGGAATTTTACTTTATGTTCAGGACCCTCCTGTAAAATGGGATTTTACTTTCTATTTAGGACCTTCTTGAAAAATGGGATTTTACCTTCTGTTCAGGAGCCTCCTGGAAAATGGAATTTTACTTTATGCTCAGAACCCTCCTGAAAAATGGGATTTCACTTTCTGCTCAGGACCCTCCTGAAAAATGGGATTTTACTTTCTTCTCAGGACCCTCCTGAAAAATGGGATTTTACTTTCTGCTCAGGACCCTCTTGAAAAATGGGATTTTACTTTCTCCTCAGGACCCTCCTGAAAAATGGGATTTCACTTTCTATTCAGGACCCTCCTAAAAAATGAGATTTTACTTTCTGCTCAGGACCCTCCTGAAAAATGGAATTTTACATTCTGCTCAGGACCCTCCTGAAAAATGGGATTTTACTTTCTGCTCAGGACCCTCCTGAAAAATGGGATTTTATTTTCTGTTCAGGACCCTCCT
>NW_025850819.1:974-1848 GCF_002878395.1 Capsicum annuum
CCTGAAAAATGGGATTTTACTTTCTGTTCAGGATCCTCATGAAAAATTGGACTTTACTTTATGTTCAGGACTCTCCTGAAAAATGGGATTTTACTTTTTGTTCAGGGACTTTACTTTATGTTCAGGACCCTTCTGGAAAATGAGATTTTACTTTATGCTCAGGACCCTCCTGAAAAATGGAATTTTTACTTTCTGTTCAGGACCCTCCTGAAAAAATGGGATTTTACTTTATGTTCAAGACCCTCCTGTAAAATGGGATTTTACTTTCTGTTCAGGACCCTCCTGAAAATGGGATTTTACTTTCTGTTCAGGACCCTCCTAAAAAAGGGATTTTACTTTATGTTCAGGACCCTCCTGTAAAATGGGATTTTACTTTATGCTCAGGACCCTCCTGAAAAATGGAATTTTACTTTATGTTCAGGACCCTCCTGTAAAATGGGATTTTACTTTCTATTTAGGACCTTCTTGAAAAATGGGATTTTACCTTCTGTTCAGGAGCCTCCTGGAAAATGGAATTTTACTTTATGCTCAGAACCCTCCTGAAAAATGGGATTTCACTTTCTGCTCAGGACCCTCCTGAAAAATGGGATTTTACTTTCTTCTCAGGACCCTCCTGAAAAATGGGATTTTACTTTCTGCTCAGGACCCTCTTGAAAAATGGGATTTTACTTTCTCCTCAGGACCCTCCTGAAAAATGGGATTTCACTTTCTATTCAGGACCCTCCTAAAAAATGAGATTTTACTTTCTGCTCAGGACCCTCCTGAAAAATGGAATTTTACATTCTGCTCAGGACCCTCCTGAAAAATGGGATTTTACTTTCTGCTCAGGACCCTCCTGAAAAATGGGATTTTATTTTCTGTTCAGGACCCTCCT
>NW_025850820.1:0-1008 GCF_002878395.1 Capsicum annuum
TATAAATACTTACATACCAAACCTACACATCAACCATGATAAATTACGTATATTTAGAATATTGAAAAATAGATATGAAAAATATACAATTAATAGAAAAAATAATGAAAACAAATTTAGAAGAATAAATAAGAACTAAAGATATAAAATATATAGAATTCCTTAATAAAAATATAGAGGAATTATTCATATTAAAACAAACAACTAATAAATACTATGATAAAACATTTAATTACTAGAATCTAATTCCAAGTTATCGAAGTTATTCGTAGAAACCTTAACATAATATGAATGATATGAGAAATATATCTGATGAAACTAAGATACTTTTTTTTTTATATATCATAAAAGACTTAGAATTAGAAGACATAAAGAAAATAATATGGAAAAAAATTTTCCTTATGAAGATGACTTACTAAGTACTAATTGGTTAGAAGATGAATTAGAAAATATAGATTTCTTTGGTAGAAATAATTCAGATAGTTATTATTCAGATGGATATTATACAGATTAAGAATGCTAGAATATATTCAAAGAGTTATAGAAAAACAAAGTTGGCTATATGAAGAAATTAACTATAGAAACCAGCTTAGAAAAGGAAGAGAACAATTAAAAGAAAGATTAATTTGGATAAATAAACCATGAAACAACTAGTAGTAAAAGACAGTTTAGAATATGATTTAGACATAGAACTATTCATAGAAGAAAAAAACAGAATAATTAACGAAATAGATAACCTAGAATTTAATATCAGATATAGTACAATTAGAATAAGTTATTATAAAGAAATTTGCAATATTACAACTACTTTAAGATAAAATGATAGACTAAAAATATTTAAAATATTGGAGACAAGATATGGAAGAAATAAGATTAACAGAAATACATATGAAAGAGAATTTAATTGAATATTTTAGAATAAAAGATATAGAATATTTAGAATTCCTCCAAAATAATATAAAAGAATTACAAAGGCTAAGAGAAAAAACTAAAGAATATTACAGTAAA
>NW_025850820.1:1108-4657 GCF_002878395.1 Capsicum annuum
ATAACCTAGAATTTAATATCAGATATAGTACAATTAGAATAAGTTATTATAAAGAAATTTGCAATATTACAACTACTTTAAGATAAAATGATAGACTAAAAATATTTAAAATATTGGAGACAAGATATGGAAGAAATAAGATTAACAAAAATACTTATGAAAGAGAATTTAATTGAATATTTTAGAATAAAAGATATAGAATATTTAGAATTCCTTCAAAATAATATAAAAGAATTACACAGGCTAAGAGAAAAAACTAAAGAATATTACAGTAAAACATTTAATCAAATACCATCCGATCACTCCCCAAGATATGAACATTAATTAAATTAAAATAAATAAACTAAAGATAAAAATGATTAGAGAAGTTAAGAAATATCTACGCAAAATAAAAATAGATCCATTAGAGTTATAATAGATCTATTTAAGTTACCCGATTTATCCACACCCCCTACAATTGGTATCAGAGCCTATGTCAATTAAAGTTACAAATATATACTACTTCCGTAACTTTAGTTGACATAGGCTCTGATACCAATTGTAGGGGGTGCGGATAAATCGAGTAACTTGAATAGATCTATTATAGGTCTAATGGATCTATTTTTATTTGTGCGTGGATATTTCTTAACTTCTCTAAATATTTTTATTTTTTGTCTATTTATTTTAATTTTATTAATGTTCATATGTTGGGGGTGATTAAATGGTATTTGATTAAATGCTTTACTATAATATTTTTTAGTTTTTTCTCTTAGTCTTTGTAATTCTTGTATATTATTTTGGAGGTATTCTAAATATTCTATATCTTTTGTTCAAAAATATTCATTTAAATTTTCTTTCATAAGTATCTCTGTTAATCTTATTTCTTCCATATCTTGTCTCCAATATTTTAAATACTCATAGTCTATCATTTTAGCCTAAAGTAGTTGTGATACTGCAAATTTCTTTATAATAACTTATTCTAATTGTACTATATCTACTATTAAATTCTAGGTTATCTATTTCGTTAATTATCTTGTCTTTTTCTTCTATGAATAGTTCTATGTCTAAATCATATTCTAAACTATCTTTTAATTCTAGTTGTTTCATGGTTTTATTTATCCAAATTAATCTTTCTTTTAATTGTTATCTTCCTTCTCTAAGCTGATTTCTATAATTAATTTCTTCGTTTAGCCAACTTTGTTTTTCTCTAACTCTTTTAATATATTCTAACATTTTTAATTTGTATAATATCCATCTGAATAACAACTATCTAGGTATGAGCAGTAACTTTCATTATATAAGTGTAAGTTTTCTATAGAATTTAATAAATCTTCATTAAAATAAAATACCTCTTCGTATTTAATTTTTCTTATATCTACTATTTCTATATCTTTAAGTACATACAAAACAAGTATTTTAAATTTATCTATCATTCCATCAGATAAATAGGTAGTCATACTTTTTCATATGATGCTATTTTCAAAATATTCCCTTCAATCATACACATAACAAAATACGATCATTTTAGATTACTTAATATACTAGATTATTCTTAAATAACATGTTCTTTGGTCATTATTAGCATGGTAATTTGGATACTTTTCCCTTAAACAGTGCCTCTACTCTGGCTATTTTCCTATCACGACTTTCTTGCCTCACAGGTTTCACCTTTAGGATGGCATAGTTCTTAGGGATTTTTCTCCTTTTTCACTTTGCTAATAAACTTCTTAACATGCTATTTTTCGAATAATTCTACTATAAAGTAACTATCATGAACTTATTTTATCATATCATGATTGTCAGGAATTTATGAATTTAGTTATTCATAATCGTAAATAAATATACCTGTTCTGGTAGGTTTGATAATTCTGGACTTTGTTCATCCATAGCTTTTGCTTTGAAATATATCTATTTTTTATTAAATATTCAAAAGTTTTTGTTTACAAAGGAGGAGGCTTGTTTTCAACACATGAAAGTCTTGCCTCTAACTGAGCAAATGCTCTGCTATTTATAACCTAAGAATGAAAACGTGTATACTATTTTACTTTACACCTGTCCTAATATAACTTTACACATTTTCTATAAACATTTGTCCTAAAAAAGCCAATAATGGCAAGTGCTAAAAGCTAATAAATGAATAAAAGAAAAATCAAAAAGTCTACCCTAGAAATAGTAAAGCTATTAAATGTTTACATGATTCACGTATCTTATATTTCACAAAGTTAGCTTTTTCTCCATATGTCGCTTTCTTCCTTTAATATTTTTGTTCCCTTGTCTTTTTATTATTGCTCCATTGATTTTTATCTTCTAGCTGGCATCCTTATCTTCTTGGTTGGTTTTTTCTTTTATTCTAGCTGGACTTCTGGGATAATATTATCTCCCTCATTACATCTCGAATATTGATGGTCTGGATATTTGTGTCCAATTATCTTGCAATATCTTGTTAATAATCCATTTGAAATAAATCCTTTCCTAATTGCTCTTGCAGTAGATTATTTTTCTGGGTTAAGTAACGTTATTATCCATTGTCTAACATCTTCCATATCTGTTTGTCGTAGTTCTCTTGAATTTGCAAAAATTATTTGATGATCTCTTGAATAATAGCTCCATATTGGGTTTCCATTGATATAATTATTTGTTAATTCTTGAATAATTATAGCTATTCCAATAAGTCGTTTATTTGAGTAAAAATCTGGTATCTTGATTTTGGGTATCTCTGGCTACTGCATAATATCTTTCGGTATAATCATATCTCTGGTTAATCCTATTTTTACAACTTGTATAATTGGTTTGATCTCATCGTATAATATCTCTGCTGGTGCAGTATAAAACTTTATATAAAATAGATTTCCTTTGGTTACTCTTTTATAGGTGGTGAATACTTTATGTATTTCTTCTATAGCTGCTAGCTCTTCTCCATCGTGGGTATATATGGTATTTAATAATCCATAGTCGAAACATGTTTTTATTAAGCTTGGATTGGTTTTGGGTAGTGCGATTAGCTTGTTGTAGCCATGCAATTTTTGGGTTATATAGTTTGTGTTTGGTTCTTGGATATTCGTAGCTTTGGGGTTAAGGTTTAGAAAAGTTTGTACTTTGTAGATATTTTCTATATATCCTCAGGCTATATGGTTATAAGCTTTTTTATCTTGGTTCAAACTATCTCGATATGTGGTAATTTATGGGGGTATGAACAAAGGGTCTTTTTGTGTTTTTGGTATAAATGATTTTTCAAATATCTTATTCATGTTCATGTTCTAGTATCTTTGTCCACTAACTCCTTTGCTTGTACCTGCAATTGTAGATTGATAAATGTTATGGGTTTTATGTAGTGTCCCAACGTCTCCTTTTAGCTCTGGAATTTAATGTCTTTCGATCGACATAGCTCTGCACACTGCTAAGTTAGCTGATTTGTAGCTTCAGACTTCAATTTAACTTCATTAGTCTTTAGCTTTTTTATTTCATTACCCATATTGTCCACTTTCATTGAAAGTTTAGTTAGAGATCTTTTCTAAAGCATCATCTTCTATTATATCAGTCTGTGTAGCTTTGTCTTGATATGTAATCTAC
>NW_025850821.1:0-1372 GCF_002878395.1 Capsicum annuum
CACAAGTTTTTAAATTTATACTTTGATCGAAAAGTTAGCCTATATAACGGAAAACGAAGGAAAAAAAGGCGCCTTTCTCTCTTTTCTCACCCATTGTTGTTTTCTCTCTTAGCGATTTTGAATTTGTCATCTAGGTAACTGCTATTGTGTTGTTGTTTTTCAACAATTGATAGAACCCAATCATGAATTCAACATAAGATCCATCTGTTTAAACAGATAAATCATCTATTGCGATAGATGAGACATTTGTTTCAACGGAAGACTGATATGTTGGATTCATATTTAAACAGATGGATCATATGTTGCAATATTTGACACATCTATTGCAACAGATTAGTTATCGTGTGACAAGATAAATATTTGTTTCAATAGATTAGTAACTTGTTGCAACAAAACCTGAACACGATTCCAACAAAAGTGTTGTCTGTTGCAACAAAGTAAATATCTGTTACAACATATTACTAACCTTGCAATAGGTAAGTCATCTATCGCAACAGGTTAATTATCTGTTACAACATGTCACTCATCTGTTGGAATCATCTTTAAAGGTAATTTAGTACTTTAACATCAATCCCAACAGGCGCTTCATCTGTTGCAAAAGATATTTAGGAGCGTAACATGAATCCCAATAGGTAAGTAATCTGTTGTGACTGATCACTTACCTATTGCAACAGATAACACATTTGTTGGGATTCATTTACGTACTATGAAATCACTATCAGCTTTTTTTAACAAATGACTTTATTTAGGTACCTCTAATGGAGGATTCAATAACAATAGAGGTGGATTGTCATGGTAAATAGGTCGAGAAGAACAATTGATATGTATGACGTTGGAAAGAGAGTGAAATGCTAGAGACGATAGCTATGACAGTCCAAAGTAATGTTTCGTAGAATGATTTTGTAAACTTAATCATCAGCTTTTGTGGACTGAATTGTCAATTGAAAGAACTCGCCATCAGCTACATGCACAGCTCCTTTGAAAATCAGAGGGTACTGCCTTTCAAGATAATCGATCAGGTTCGGTTGCGTGCTTATGTAAGTGATTCAACCAGGCCGGTGTTAAAGGTGTACATGGTTAAAAAGACGAGAGAGAATGAGAACCAGAACGTAGAAGAAGAATAAAAAAAAGACTTCTTTGATGATAGGTTGGATTATCTAGACATGAATATTCTAAATGATGATCAAACACCTATTCCCATTGATGCGACTAATACGATGTGCAGTTCTTCTCAATCGACACAGTCTGGAAATCTTCAAGACG
Organism: Capsicum annuum; assembly: GCF_002878395.1. Classification (NCBI taxonomy): domain Eukaryota; kingdom Viridiplantae; phylum Streptophyta; class Magnoliopsida; order Solanales; family Solanaceae; genus Capsicum; species Capsicum annuum. The sequence continues at coordinate 1,264 of NW_025850821.1, forward strand.
ACGGGACCGACTTTTTTATTGGAATGTCATTCAAGGACAAGAATAAACTATCTAACACTTTCTTTATTTCTTGCTTGAAAAAAGATTTCAGAATAAAGAAGGTGATTAA
>NW_025850821.1:1472-5218 GCF_002878395.1 Capsicum annuum
CCGGTGTTAAAGGTGTACATGGTTAAAAAGACGAGAGAGAATGAGAACCAGAACGTAGAAGAAGAATAAAAAAAAGACTTCTTTGATGATAGGTTGGATTATCTAGACATGAATATTCTAAATGATGATCAAACACCTATTCCCATTGATGCGACTAATACGATGTGCAGTTCTTCTCAATCGACACAGTCTGGAAATCTTCAAGACGACGGGACCGACTTTTTTATTGGAATGTCATTCAAGGACAAGAATAAACTATCTAACACTTTGTTTATTTCTTGCTTGAAAAAAGATTTCAGAATAAAGAAGGTGATTAATTCGAGCAGTGTCTTTTGCTTCAAATGTGCTAATTCAAACTGCAAGTGGTGGTTGAGAGTGGTGAAGTATGTAAGTTCTGATAGATTCGTCATTCATAAATGCAAAGCATTACACACGTGGTTTGGAGCACATCTCGGGCCAAAATCCTCACGCCACGACAAAGGTCCTCTGTGAATATTTCAGGGTAGTTTCCCCGATGGCAAAGGCCCTTCAACAAAGGTTATGGCCAATCAATTCCTTACGGATTTGGGTGTCCTGGTCAGTTATTAGAAGGTATATACCGCCATGGGGATTTCTAAGGACCTGGTTAGGGGGACACTCAAGCATGGGTATGAAGTCCTGGATGCTTACCGTTACATGATTGAGTCCACTAATCCCGAAAGTAAGATGACATTGCATCTGGATGAAACAGAAGGTTCAAGTGTTTTTTTGTATCCTATGGTGCTTGGATTTAAGGTTTTCGACATTTGAGAAAAGGCATAGCCATCGACGATACCTTCTTGAAAAGCAGGTATAATGGAGTTCTGCTAGTGGTGGTGGCGCAGGATGCGGAGAATCACATTTTTCCTGTCGCTTTTTATGTAGCGGACAAGGAATGTGATGCCTCTTATGGATTTTTTTTACCAACTATGACGCTGCGTCGAAGATACCAAAGAGTTGTGTTTTATATCGTATAGGCATCCAAGTATTCCAAAGATGGGTTCACTTTTCTTCACTTCAGCTTACTTTGGTTGGTGCATTAGGTATCTTGGAAAGAACATTCGAAACAACTATCACAACAAAAGGGTCGTCACACTTTTTTTATAGAACAGCTAAAGCATATAGTAGAGAAGAGTTTTTAGACCATTTCAATCAAATAGCAGATATGAATCCCAAAGTAGCAGAATTTCTCGCACGTGTCAATTTTGAGAGATGGAGCCGGGCATTCTGTCCAGAAAATAAGTACATTCTTATGAATTTAATGTCTTGTTTGATTTACAAGTTTAGTAGATGTTTTATTAAGTGATTCTTTTCTATAGGTACAATATTATGACATCAAACATAGTTGAATTGGTAAATTCATTGTTTGGCGATGAAAGAGAATTTCCCATCAAGGCTATGTTTGAAAAAATAAGTGAGAAGTATAGCAATTTTTTTAATAAAGGCGTGTGCAGTTCAAGTGCCCAAAAAAAAGAACCCGTTTTATTCTCGAAATCAAAAAAAATATCAACAAACATTAGTCTGGGGAATAGGTTATTCTCTAATAAAATAGCAAATTACAAATTTCGTATCACCGGTCATGGTGATTCTCTCACAGCCGATATTCAAACAAGATCTTGTGCGTGTAGAGTTTTTGACTTGGACAAAATACCTTGTCTACTTGCTATGGCAGCACTTCGAGCTCAATACGGTCATAAATATGGACATAAAGTTTACGAGAACTCCTCTCAATATTATTCAGTGGAAAAATATGAAATGACATATAGTGGACATATTACTCCGGTGCCTCTTGAAGAATCTTGGGTTGTTCCAGCTGAGCTTATGAAAAGATTAATACCTCCTCTATATATTGACCCGAGCACTATCAAACTGGGAAAAAAGCCATATAAAAGGAGGCGTGGAGTTGGAGAATCATTTTCATCAAGAAGAAACAAGTGCTCCATATGTAAGTGCGCTGACCACAAAAGAACTACATGCCCGAATCATAATCCACCATGATTGTTGCAATTGCAGAAACTTGTGTTATTGTTTGTTTGTTTGTTGTGGACTTTTATATATTTAACTCATTGTTATGAACCTAATGTTATCATTTATTATATATAAATTTTTTTTTTTAATAACTTGTGCATCAATAAAAAAAGCAAAACATGAACTAAATAATACAACAGACCACAATTATTCTCAACAGTTGCACAAACAATTGGAATATTTTCCTCCAACAGATGACAAATCTGTCGAAACAGATGGATAATCTATTGATAGAAACCCAATAGATGACCAATATGTTCCAACACATGGTCCATCTATTGAAAGAACTCAAAAGCCAAAATTTCTAGTGCTACTGGATTCAACATAGCTCTTTGCCTCCAACAGTCAACATGTTAACATGTATGTATGTTTAGATTTGAAGAAATAGACAGAATAAATATTGAATAAGAATTAAAATGCCAAAGTCTGACTAAAAGTAAATTTTTCATTAAACGAAAAATAAAATACATTAGGTATATATCCGATATAGAAAAATTAAAATACATACGCTAAAAGAAAAAACACATTCTAATTATTATTATCATCATTATCATCATCATTAATGCAGTTGGACAATTAACTCGCAGCAGCAGGGCCCTCAACGGCCTCTACATCTCTCTGAACATCGTCGCTCTCACAGCGACCAACTCCCCCTGCAGGTCATTAACCTGCCTCTGAAGTTCCCGCACTGTGTCGCTTAGAATAGCAATGTCCAGAAAAGGATCAAACATATCTACAAAACGCATGAATTGACAAATATAAAGAAAAAAGTCCAAAATATAATACAACGTATACGACCAACTAGTAAATTTACACCAGAAAAAATTTACCTCAACGAGAAAGGAATATGCTCTTTGAAGAGAAGTGGTTGAAGATGTCACACGAAAAGAAAAAATGCAAGAAATAAAGTTGAGTTGAATGAAGATTAAGGAGGGACCTATTTATAGAGAATTGAATCTGGACGTGCCAGGCCAAAAGGCAGGACTGTTCAGCTTCATTGTATTAATTACATTCCAACTAGTGTCATTTTTTTTCTGTGAAAAGTTATGACTTTTTCTTTTACATTAATTACTTCTCACCTTTTCAAAATAGTTTGAGACTCGATAAAAGACGTTATTATTGACCTGTTGTAATAGATCGTCCATCTGTCGCAACAGATTTAGTATCTGTTGCAATAGATGGATTGAATGTGCAACTGATAGTTTGTCAAAACAAATTTACCATCTATTGCAATAGATGATTTATATATGCAACAGATAAGACATCTGATGCAACATATGTATTATCTATTGCGACAAATGGACAGTAACTTGGAGGAGATGTTGTGATATCTTCTAACAGCTGATTTATTAGTTTCAACTGATGGAGTAGTCGGTTCACTAGATGTTTTGAATGTGTTAGATAAAAAGTCAGACTCTTGACCTCTTTTTAATAGTCCCTCCGTTTCGTATTAGTTGGGCCCTATGGGCTTGGCACACCAATTAATAAAAATATAAATTAGGTGATTAGTTTACCAAATTGGCCTTATTAATTATGCTTTGAAAGTATAAATATGAATAATATACTTTATGTAGTCATTTAATAATAGGGGTAATCTTGGAAGAATATAATAAAATTTTCTTGATTTTATAAATAGGACAACTAAATTGAAACAAACATTTTTAGCAAAAAGTAATCACATGCGTGCAGATGAATAAAAA
>NW_025850822.1:0-994 GCF_002878395.1 Capsicum annuum
CTGCATTATATTTCAAGGATTATTGGATATTGTGTTGTTAGTAGTAACGTTGGGTTTCTAGGTGGAGAAAGGCTAGTTAGATAATTTATGATGTTCTTGATAGCTAAGTTAATGTAACGCCTCGGAAAACGAGTCCCAGAGCGTCACACGATGCTTGAGGCTATGAGTAGCCCCAAGCTAACCCTTTGAGCCATTTTCATTCAGTTCAACATAAATCAACGGGGTTTCCATAAATATCCCTCAAATATCAACAGAGTAATCATCATCCAAGAATAAAAGAATTTCAGAAAGATAACAAAATACGACTTATTAGTCAACTCCTAACATCTATACTAGTCTGACAAGCCTCTAAGAAAATCAGTAAAACCAGCGAACCATTGAGACATGCCCCAACTGACTAATACTCAGTTATCAAATCTAAATAATTCCATGAAACCAACATCAGACATCACATCCTCGGAATATGAGTATTCACCACAACAGAGGATGTAGAACAGCGTGCCCGAAGAATCACTATCGAACCAGGAATTGAGCACCTGAACCTACATTTTGAGAAAATGCAGCCCACATCCAAAGATGTGGGTCACTACCATGCAAAGGAACCAAGTTTATGGGGGTGTATGCAGTTGTATAAACATCATCATCATAAATATTTATAAGAAATATACAGGATGTATGAAAGAGTCACATAGCCCGAAGAAAAGCATCATACTCATGAGAGGATGAAATAAGTACAATAACACATGTTAGTCACCATATAATTTGTCAATCACTTTCAGTTCATAAAGAATATCAATTCTCATAATGTAAATATTATTAAAATATTTCGAAAGAATAACTTTCACAATTCCAATTTCAAATCACTACACTATTCACCATAGACACAAGGAAACACACACACACTGGGAGATCCTATAACCGACATAAACCATGTGAGCTACATGGAGTCGAACATACAACTCACGTTGGGGAGAGCCGTCCTATCCTTGCCATC
>NW_025850822.1:1094-2929 GCF_002878395.1 Capsicum annuum
AGTGGGGATTCACGTCTCAAATATCAAAATCATGATAAATATCCTTCAAGATTCATGCTTTATATCTCCACACATGTAAATTCATCTTTCAAAATCATAAACATCAAAATTTCATAATAATCATCATAAAATATGGGTTTATGCTTCAAAGTCATAAAAATCAAATAAAAGTCATGTCTTTATAAAGAAAATTACTTTTGGGCACAAGAACGAAAGAGAGTTCTTATTGAAAACCCCCACATACCTTGAATGATAAACTTTAGATCAATACTCATTTTTGATATGTTAATCGTTCCTTTCAATGATGGTTCTTCGAGTTCTTGAATTAGGAACTTCGAATCTTGAATAAATTTGCAGAATTAATGGTGAACTTTGGAGGTTCTTAAAGTTGGATGTAGGAGGTTAGAGTTTTCTTTTTGAGGGAATTTGATGAAATATAACATATAATGCTTCTAATAGGGTTTAATATATGGTTTGGATTGATTTTGGGTGAGGGAGAATGAACAAAACGCCCCTAAAATATAAATAATTCTTGAATCTGTCCTTTGGTGGACTATTTTGATAGTCTTAACTAGATCAACCATAACGTTTTGCTCCAATATCCAAATTGGATGAAACCAATTTCATTAGAAAGATGACTCTTATATATTTCTGTTGATATGTAGTATCTCACCTAGATCATTGTGTACGAGGAGTTTTGATGGTTTGAAGTTGACCAAAAAATTCGCTTCTGATAGGTTGAAGTAGATCGACCATAATTTTTTGCTCCAATAGACAAATTGGATGAAACCAATTTCATTGGAAAGAGGACTCATAGATATTCTGTTGATATATAGTAGATCATGCAGATCATTATGTACAAGGAGTTATGATCATTTAAATTTGGAGCAAAAATACGCCAGGCCTCAGTACTTTTTCCTGCATGTTTTACTGTTCACTACTATTTACGGTTCGATCGGAATGTTCATAACTCGTCGCTCGGGTGTCCGTTTTGGATGATCCATATATCGTTGGAAATATTATTCGATACTCTACACAATGGTGGGTCATAATCTAAGACATTCCATACGAAAAATTTATAATTCATTCTAGAAGATAGGACCCAACACGTTTACGCACAAAATTTCAATGAAACATTTCCCGGGGTATTACATCATCCCCTCCTTGGAAACATTCATCCTCGAATGATGCTAGACATGCCAAGATTAGATTGAAAATAGAGCATATAGTTGAAACCATTTTTTAGACTCATCACCACATCGTTTCTCACTGTGAATGCAACATAGAATGCATAAATTCAAGAAACTACAGCTGAACACATAATAAATGACAGCTCAACCGCTGCAACTTTTATCAAAAGTGCATGATTTAGGAAAGAACGGTACCTTCGGCTTGATCGGAGTTCGCAAAAAATAGGTGCGGGTACTTGGATCGCATATCCGCCTCATCTTCCCAAGTTGCACCCTCAATAGATTTGTTTCGCCACAACACCTTGACCAAGGAAACTGCTTTGTTCCTTAGTCTTCGCACACTGAAATCAAGAATCTCAACAGGAATCTGATTAAAAAAAAGATTTTCTTGAATGTCAGCACTCACAAAGGAATACACTACCACAACATCGCTAATATGCTTTCTAAGCATGGAGACATGGAATATTGGATGAATAGAGGACAACTCGGAAGGCAACTTGACCTCATAAGCTACCTTACCAACACGACTAAGAATTTTGTAAGGACCAACATAACGGGGACTAAGCTTCCCCTTTTTTTTGAATCTCTTCACCCCCCTCATGGGTGAAATTTTCAGATACACTAGGTCACCAACTTCAAACTCAA
>NW_025850823.1:0-3935 GCF_002878395.1 Capsicum annuum
AGTCAAAGTTCAGGTGTACCATGAATAAAACTCGACAAGTTCAGGGGTTAATAGATACTTCTGTCAAAAGAATATGATAATCATTTTTTTTTGTATTAATTCCGCCTAAGGGTGTCAAACGGGCCGGGTCAATCCAGCCCGACCCAGGCTACCTAGTCAACCCGGCCCGATCAGCCCACGGGTTGTAGGATACCGGGTTCCGGGCTGATTTATTTTTGATTTTGGGCTTGGTTAACTCGGCCCGGTCCAGGCTCATCGGTTAACAGGCCCGGAACCAGCCCGGTTAAGTTTTTTTTTTTTAAAATAAAATTAACAAATGGACTAATTTACTATAAAGTATTATTAATTTATTATATTAAGTAGCATATGTTTTATTTAAAGAAGTACATATATTTTATATGTTTACGTATATATTGAATGATACATATATATGAGTGTATATTTTCTAAAGTAGTATATATTTAACGTATACATGTGTATATGTTTTAGAAATTAGTATATAACTATATATTGTGTGTGTGTGTATATATTGTAGTATATCTATATTGCAATATATGTTTCATTTAAAGTAGTACATATATTGAATGGTACGTATAAATGTGTATATTTTTTCATATAGACGTATATATTTATTGTATATATGTGTATATGTTTTATAAATTATTATATAACTATATATTTAGTGTGTGTATATATTGTAGTATATATATTTGTAATACCCCGCATTTTCGTGCTAGAATTCTAACCGTCATTCCTGCGCGTCTAAGCTCTAATCCAAGTGATTCTCACATGAATAAAAGTTACAGGATCATTATCCTAGTCTATGGAGTAGTTTAGAGGTGGAAAATGTTTATAGCAATGACATAGAACTAGGTTGAGCTAAGACAATTGATTCATCCAAAGTTTGACATTCGATTCTACAAGGGTCAACTTCAAACGTGAATATCTCTTAATATACATGAAATTTTTTATCCCAAGACCTACCAAATTATAGAGAATTGAATTAGCTTTCCAACGATACCAATTTCATCAAAATCCGACACCCGAGCAAGGAGTTATGGCTTTGCGAAGTAGAGTGCGTCGCCTAACCAATCACACATGGCTACTGGAATAGGTGTGCGATAAGCAATGCGGTGCATACTTAAATGTGTGCGATAAGCAATGTGGCGCATACTTAAATGTGTGTGATAAGCAGTGCGGCGCATACATAAATGTATGCAATAAGCAATGCGTCGCACACTTGGTGTTTCAGGTAGTAAAAACACTCCGTTTTGAGTTATTTTGAGGGCAATTAAGTCTTTTGGCACTCCTTACACACCCCTAAACTTAACCTTACGAATTTAATAGAATCTAAACACATCATAACCCTATTATCAATCTAAGTTCATCGTCCAAGAGCACTAAAGGAGAAGAACAACTAGGGTTGCACAATCAACATTGAGGGTCCAATCTTTCAACTAATCCGTTATCATAAAGGTATGTGGGGTTTTCAACAAGAACATCCTTTCGTTCTTGTGCCCAAAAATTTGTATTATTTTACTAAGATACATGATTTTACTTGTTTAATTATGAATTTGAGATGGAAACTATTATCCTATATTCTTGTTCAAGAAACTATGATATTTTTGTGATGTCTTAAAGATAAATTCCTTGAGTTTTGATGTTAATATCATGTTTCAAGTTAAATTTCCAGATTTTCATATGAGTTATACTTGTTTGCTATACAAAGTATGAATCTTGAAATGTTTTGCTCAAGTGTTGATATATGGGATTTAAACCCTCTTTGAGATTATGATCTTTGGTGAAGTAATGTGTTATACACACCTTGATATTTGAATGATCTGACCTTTTGGTCTTGAAAGAGTTATTTTTGAACTCGAATGAGAAAAGAAATCCACATGTTGATTTATTATGAAAAAGGGGTAACATGATAGCTCTCGATATGAATTGTTGAATTGCGTTGTTGTGGATTTTCTTTTGAAATGATCTGAGCTAAGTCCGGGAGTAGTCTTTAGCATCGAGTGAGAGGTATAGCTGTGATTGGTACTTTCCTAGAACTACGTGCCCCTGTAGGATGTGAGCCTAAGGCTGATTGATATAGTGATCACTAGTGAACAAAAGATTAAGGTCTTACTCCGATGGCAAGGATAGGACAACTCTCCCCAACGTGGGTTGGACATTGGACTCCATGTAGCTCACATGATTTATGTCGGTTGTAAGAGATTCCCAATGTGTGTGTATTCTCTTATCTAATATGAAAAGTCTTATTCTTCTATATGAGATGAAAACATATTTGTTTGAAAGACTGAGTTTGAGAAAGTCATCGTTTTCGAAAGATTTAATGAACATATATTCAAAAGCGAATTGTTATGAGATTTGATTGCTTAGATGATTTGGAATCGAGATAGAAGTGAATTGAGATTTATTATGAAGACTCACATGTTTCACCCGATATATTTTACTCTCTTATAATTATGATGATTTTAATTCGAGCTAAGTGAGTCATTTATATCAGCATGCATAATTTTATAAACTGTGATGATATTAAGATATTATTTTATATATGCATTGCACCCCCATATGCTCGGTACGTTTCCATGGTACTGACCCACATATTCGTATGTGGGTTACATTTTCTTGGAATGTAAGTACAACGTATAGTGTACATCTTCAGATCCAGTCAGTTCGCGGCATCCAGTCAGCAAGTGATGAGTCATTTTGATTCAAGGGCTTGAGTTAGTTATACAGTTCGAGAAGTGTTATATTTTCTTTATCCATCCGTATTGAGTTGGGATAGTCAGGAGTCATGACCCAGCTACCTATAGTCAGTACTAGTAGAGGCTTCATAGACAGCCAGTAGAAGTTGATGTATTCCGTTTCAGTTTTGGTTATAAAAGCAGAGTTGTAATCTTGTAAATTTAGTTTTGTATCTATCATATTCAGAAAAGAGTTATTTTCCGAAGATTTGTATAGATTTATACTTTTTGTTCAGTTGCTTATGAGTTATGCCAGTAGAAGGGTTAGCTTGGGGTCACTGTGATCCTAAGCATCGTGTGACGTCTCGAGACCCGATTTTGGGGCGTTACGATATTGTAGTATATTTTATTTAAAGTAGTACGTATATGTTGAATGGTACGTATATATATGTGTATATTTTCTAAAATAATATATATTTAATGTATACATGTGTATATGTTTTATAAATTAGTATATAACTATATATTTAGTGTGTGTATATAGTGTAGTATAAATATTGTAGTAATATTTTATTTAAAGTAGTACGTATATATTGAATGGTACGTATATATGTGTGTGTATTTTCTGAAGTAGTATATATTTAATGTATACATGTGTATATGTTTTATAAATTAGTATATAACTATATATTTAGTGTGTGTGTGTGTATACATTGTAGTATATTTTATTTAAAGTAGTACGTATATATTGAATGTTACGTATATATGTGTATATCTCTTCTAAAGTAGTATATATTCAACGTATACATGTGTATATGTTTTAGAAATTAGTATATAACTATATATTTAGTGTGTGTGTGTATTGTAGTGTATATATATTGCAGTAGGGAGAACACTCACAAAAATACCTAAAGTTTGACCGGATTACCAGTTGAGCATACTGAACTTTGCGGGGGTCCTATCCCCCAGACTTTTTTTTTTCGTATTTTAATAGCATATATCTGGCACTTAGCACGATCCGTGTTAGTCACGTGCATTAAGCGCGTGAATAGTGTTAAAAACGTTTTAAACTCTTTTTTTGTCCAAACAACCCCTTAATTTTATAATTATTTAAAGTTTTATATTTTTATTTATTTAAAATTTTTCTTTCTTCTTTCTTTTCTCTCCTTGATTCTTGAGTTTCAGTTTCTTCTTCCGCTTTGTTGCAGTCCATTTCACTCCATTTCATTTTCCATTCTT
>NW_025850824.1:0-1287 GCF_002878395.1 Capsicum annuum
TTTTTGTAGAACCCTTCTCTGTTTCTACTCCAGTAGGTGATTTTGTTATTGCTAGAAAGGTATATAGAAATTGTGTCGTGTCTATTCATAGTAGGGAAACTGTGGCAGACCTTATAGAACTGGATATGATAGACTTTGATGCCATCCTTGGGATGGACTGGCTCCATTCGTGTTATGCCACCCTTGATTGCAGAACCCGAAAGGTCACTTTTTTATTCCCGAATGAGACACCAGTTGTTTGGGAAGGGAGTTCTGTGGAACCTAGAGGTCACTTTATCTCTTATCTTAGAGCCCGAAAGCTTATCTCCAAAGGGTGTATGTATCATCTAATCCGAGTAAAAGATTCAAAAGTTGGAAACCTTCCTCTGCAGTTAGTGAATGAATTCCCAGAAGTTTTTCCCGAAGATCTCCCAAGGATACCCCCTGATAGGGAGATAAATTTTGGTATTGATGTGTTGCCAGACACTCGTCCTATTTCTATTCTGCCATATAGAATGGCTCCCGTGGAACTAAAGGAGTTAAAGGAACAATTTGCTGACCTCCTAGACAAAGGTTTTATTCGTCCTAGTGTTTCCCTATGGGGTGCACCCATGCTTTTCGTCCGAAAGAAGGATGGGTCCCTTTGGATGTGCATAGACTACCGTCAGCTGAATAAGGTCACGATTAAAAATAAATATCCTCTTCCTAGGATTGACGACCTTTTTGACCAGCTTCAGGGTGCCAAGTATTTTTCAAAAATAGACCTTCATTCGGGTTATCATCAGTTGAAAGTTAGGGAGTCGACATACCTAAGACAGCCTTCTAAATCCGATATGGTCACTACAAATTTCTAGTCATGTCCTTCAGGTTGACTAACGCCCCTGCAGCCTTCATGGATCTTATGAATAGAGTGTTCTATTAGTTTCTTGACTTGTTCGTCATTGTATTTATTGATGATATTTTGATCTATTCTAAGAGTAAAGAGGATCACGCCAATCACCTCAGAATTATCCTTCAGACCCTTAAGGATCATCAGCTGTATGCCAAATTTTCTAAGTGTGAATTCTGGTTAGATGCTATTGCCTTCCTGGGGCATATTGTGTCCAGTGAGGGGATAAGAGTGGATACCCAAAAAGTTGAAGCGGTGAGAAAATGGCTGAGACCCACGACTCCAACCGATATTCGGAGCTTCTTGGGTTTGGCGGGGTATTATAGAAGGTTCGTAGAGAGTTTTTCCTCCATAGCTGCTCCGTTTACTAAAGTGACTTAGAAAAAGATAACGTTTGTGTGGTATGACTTGTGTGAAAA
>NW_025850825.1:0-3710 GCF_002878395.1 Capsicum annuum
CGTATCAATATGCCAATTTCATGATTCAATTTTCTGTCTCCCTCCCCGACTTCCTCCCCCCCCGTATACCTCGTAATACTTGCCTTACGTTATTACAACTTCAACAATATATGTGTGTCTACATCATATTGACACAAAATAGTATATCTATTTCATCACTACACGAGATATACGTATATATAAATATATTCAATTGGCTATCAACATTCAAATACGTACTATATACATCACATACCCCATTTTACTACCCCATAATAATATACATCGTATTTCACAAAAACTCAATTGAATTATCGGTTGGTTTATCTTATGTCATTAATATATATATATACCTATATATACATACACACACACACATATATATATACCTATACACACACACATATATATACACATTATCAACTATATCAATATGTACTATATACATCACATATGCACACGAGAATCTTATCCAACAATATAATGAGATGTATTTCATATACGTACTATATACATCACATACCCGATTTTACTACCCCATTGTATTTCACATATACTCAAATAAATTATCGGTTGATTTATCTTATGTCATTAATATACCATCGCTATATAATATGTATATGTTATATTTACATATACATACACACATATACAAACTATCGACTATATCAAGTTCAAAATACGTACTATATACATCACATACGTATCCAAGCTATATTATCCAATAATATAATGCGATGTGTTTCTTATACATACTTAGATTAGTGATTGATTAATTATATTGGATTTGCTTAATATATTTGGTTTTGATTATATATATAATTAAGTGTTTCTTAAAAAAACGGTCCACGAGTGATCGTTTTTTTTAAATTATTTTTTATTTTAGTTAGAAAACCAACCACTTGTGGTCGGATTTTTAAAAGTATTTTTTAATAAAAACCGACCACTTGTGGTCGATATTTTTAAAAATAAATTGAAAAAGAATTTTAAAAAACCGACCACTCGTGGTCGGCTTTTATAAATATTTTTTAACTATTTTTTTTTAAGAAAACTGACCACTTATGGTCGGTTTTCTTATTTTTTTAAATTTTTATTTGTTAAATAAATAATAATAATTATTAAAATTATTGTAATAATTACTTTGATTTTTTAAAATATAAAACCGACCACTTGTGGTCGTTTTTTTTTTAAATAAAAAATTAAAAAAATTAAAAAATCAACCACGAGTGGTCGGTTTTTTTCGATTATAAATTGTGATCGATTTTACCGATTTTTTTAGTAGTGTTATAAAATATCCATCCTAGAGAAAATCAGGTCGTTAAATGAAATGTCGTTATGACGAGGGGTTGTTATAGAGAAGTTTGAATGTATTAATTTTAAAATTTATTCGAGACTTATGACGGTAAAAAGTAAAAACTGATCAATTATTGAGTATTACTCGCTCCATCTCATTTTATGTGACGCCCTTTCTTTTTTAATCCATTCCCAAAAAATATCACCTTACTATAATTTAAAAGAAATTAATTTTAAAATTCCTTATTAGTAGTTACACTTCCACACAAACACCAAATAATAATGAGTTTAAGTTTGGTGCACCGTCGGTGCACTTTTTTTTTACATCATCAGCTATATTTTACCTTTGACAACACATATATTTTTATTTTTTGTAAAAATAATATAAAATTAGAAAAAGACTTTTAACCTTACCCTATTTCTCTTTCTTCCCTCTCTCTCTTTCCTCCCATCAACGTCGTTCTCTTTTGGAATCCTTCTACCGTATATTCTCCTTCAATATTTTTAAACTAACAAACGGGAGAAATAAGGTGGCTGGAGTGAATAGATTTTCAATTGCATCCTAAGTATCTTCTCTATATATTTATTATTTTTCGTCTCAAGCTTCAGGTAAAAGAATTTCTTTATCTCAGCTTTCTCATCTTCTGCAATGCTTTACTGAAGGAAATAAATTTTTTTATATACAAGATGTTTAGTTTTCTTTGATTTATCTTTACCTTTGTTTTTGTTACACAAAGAGTAAATTATTGAATCTGTCTGAATATAATTTTTCAAGCTTTAAATTTCAGTAGTTTTACAAAGTTTCTGCTACAAGTTTCTTCTAGTTAGTTGTGTGTTATGGTACATTTTAAACAAAATTCAGGGATATATTCTCGAGAGGGGTGTATATTGTATCTTGAAGTGCCATCATATTGCACCAAATGTTTTTGCTATGATCTTTAGGTTGCCGAAAAGAAATTTTATTAGTTGACTTTTATTAGTTCAACTTTTACTACAATGGAATGTATTTTACGACGGAAAGTATTGAATCAATATCACTTTTGAATAAGTATATAAGGTTCTTGACCTTAATTTTGAATCAATATTTAGAGGAGGTATGATAGACTTTGTAAACTATCTAATATTTATGATTAATGGAAAACTCAAACTTATATGAGGAAAATAGAGGAGTTGAAGTTCCATCAGAGGAAATTGACATGGATGAAACTGCACAGATTGTTCCCTATATAGATGTTGAAAATTCGCAGGACCCCTATATCGGTAAGGAGTTTCAGTCACTTGATGATTCATTTAAGTTTTATCTTGATTATGCTCATCGTAGTGGTTTTAGTGTCCGCCGAGGTCGTATGATAAGATCAAGAAAAGATAAGTCAATAATTGATCAAGAGTTTGTCTGTTCAAAGCAAGGATTTCGATCAAAAGAAAATTTTAGAAAGCAATAAACCACGAGATGAAACTAGAGAAGGATGCAAAGTATTGTTGTATATATAAAAGGTAAATGGGTTGTTTGTAGGCTTGTCACTAAGCACAATCATGAGCTTGCATCTCCAAACAGTTAGAAATTCTTGCGATCAAAAAGAAAAAAGTCTGAGGCCCCAAAAAATCTTATTGATTTGCTTGATAACTCAGGTGTCCGTCCAAGTAAAATAGCGTCAGTTTTGATAAGTCAAGTTGGGGGTGTAGATCAGCTTAATTTAACAGGTCAAGATATTCAAAATTATTTGTGAACTAGGAGACAAAAAGATTTCGAAAAGGAGATGCAGAATTGATGCTTCAATATTTTCAAAAGCGTCAATCAGAGAATCCAGGTTTCTTTTACGCTATACAAATGGATGTTGATGGTCGTTTAGCTAATTGTTTTTGGGTTGATGCTAGATCTAGGATTGCGTATAAGAATTTTGGAGAAGTGGTTGTTTTTGATCCGACGTATTTAACAAATAAATACAAGATGCCTTTTGTTCCATTTACCGGGGTTAATAATCATCATCAATCTATTTTGTTTGGTTGTGCTCTTCTTTGGGATGAAACTCAAGACACTTTTGAGTGATTACTTCGTACTTAGCAAGAGGCAATGTTTGGAGTAACACCTCGTACAATTATAACTGATTAGGATGCTGCCATAACAAATGCAGTTGCAAGGGTATTCCCTAACAGTGCACACCACTTTTGTATATGGCACATAACAAATAAGATTCCGGAATATCTAAGTCATGTTTATCATCAGTACGATGATTTCAGTAGCAAGTTTAGTTGGTGTATTCATGGTACGACAACCCCTGAGGAATTTGAGATAATGTGGAGTGAAATAATAAAAATGTATGATTTAGAAGAAAATACTTGGTTGTAGAGAATATATGCAATTCATAAAAAATGGATACCTACATATGTGCGTACCACTTTTTGTGCAGGCATGTCAACAAGTCAAAGAAGTGAGAGTA
>NW_025850826.1:0-1586 GCF_002878395.1 Capsicum annuum
GATTCTCTCTTGTCTCTTATTGAAGCAAATAACGTAGAGGAGACATTCGTCTATCAAATTTTTGATACAGTGCCAGTGAGTCGTATCCCTGAATGACAAGCTATACCGGGACCACAATTGTCTTCTGCTTCTATCATAATGGTGAGTGAAATTTAGAAATACGAATTTGAGCTAGGAAAGGGTTTGGGAGCGTCTTTGCACGGTATAGTTCATCCCATATATCCGAGTGAGAACGTGGGCACGTTTAGTCTGGGGTTTGAGCCTACGGCTAAAGATCTGAAAAAAGCTAAGGAAAGGAGAAAGGAAACATGGTCACTCCCTCACCCCATGCCACTACTCAGTGAATCATTTGTTAAGAGCGGTGTCACGAAGCATATAGAATTTGAAGTTGAATTGGTTGATGACTTCCAGAACCTTTTTATTGAAGTTGATATGGTTGAAGCAGGAGAAGGTACCAGTATGGCAGACATGCAATTCATAGGTCCAGCTGTCTGGCTCAATAATTGGGAAGTCACTCCTCTCCCAGTCAGGAGGGAGTTTTGGTAGTTTATTTTGTTTTTCTTTCTGTTTATCCGAGTTATTTCAGGGTTGTAATTTAGATTTTTAGTTTGTTTATGTTATGTTGGTATCTATGTTTAAACCCTTCTATCTTTTATTTAATGAAATGCAATGTCCCTTTTATTTTGTGTCTAATATATTTTGTTTTTCTTTCTTACACAGTTCTCTTTATGCTGATTCTAATGACATGACATGCATGCAGAATTTTCAGCCTGATCTTAAAATCCAAACTAATCAAGATGTAATGAAGCAGGATGGGGAATATGATGAAGAAAAAGCACTAGAAGAAATAAGCAAAGAGTTGGAACAGTTTGAAGACAAACCGAATCCTAATTTGAATGAGACTGAGCTAATAAATCTAGGAGATCAAGAAGAGGTTAGGGAAACTAAAATCAGTGTACATGTTTTGCCACAGCTAAAAGATGAAATGATTCAAGCATTAATGGATTATAAGGATATTTTTGAATAGTCTTATGATGATATGCCTGCTTTAAGCACTGAATTAGTGGCTCACAAATTGCCAACTGATCCCGCGTAACGTCCTGTCAAACAGAAGTTGAGGAAGTTTAAAACGGATGTAAGTATTAAAATTAAAGAGGAAATCATGAAACAACTTGAAGCCAAAGTAATTTGAGTGGCTCGTTATCCCATGTGGTTTTCCAATGTTGTTCCCGTACCAAAGAAAGATGGCATAATTCGAGTGTGTGTTGATTACCGTGAGTTGAACAGAGCCAGTCCAAAAGATGATTTTCCACTACCCAACATCCATATTTTGCTAGACAACTATGCTAAACACGAGGTTACTTCTTTTGTGGATTGCTATGCCGGATATCACCAGATCATTATGGATGATGAAGACGTAGAGAAGACGTCTTTTATCACACCATGGGGAACTTATTGTTTTCGAGTGATGCCGTTCAGTTTGAAGAATGCTGGAGCAACATATATGAGAGCCATGACCACTATGTTTCGTGACATGATGCATAAGGAGATTGAGGTCTACGTGGATGATGTGATTATTAAGTCAA
>NW_025850827.1:0-523 GCF_002878395.1 Capsicum annuum
CTCTCATGATTATGATGATTTTCTTCAGGCTATGTGAGTCTTTCATACATCCTGCATATTTCTTATAAATATTTATGATAATGATGTTTATACAACTGCATACACCCCCATATACTCGGTTTTCTTCCATGGTACAGACCTACATCTTCAGATTTGGACTGCATTTTCTCGAAATGTAGGTTCAGGTACTCAGTTCCAGGTTCGACAGTGATTCTTCGAGCATGTTATTCTACATCCTCTATTGTGATGAGTCCTCATGTTTCGAGGAAGTGATGTCTGGTGTTGGTTTCACGGAATTGTTTACATTTGATAACTGAGTATGAGTCAGTTGGGGCATGTCTTAATGGGTCGCTGGTTTTATTGATTTTCTTAGAGGCTTGTCAGACTAGTATAGATGTTGGGAGTTGACTAATAAGTCGTATTTTGCTATCTTTCTAAAATTCTTTTATTCTTGGATGATGATTACTCTGTTGATATTTGAGGGTTATTTATGGAAACCCCATTGATTTGTGTTAAACTAAAT
>NW_025850827.1:623-1090 GCF_002878395.1 Capsicum annuum
TAGCTGGTTTTATTGATTTTCTTAGAGGCTTGTCAGACTAGTATAGATGTTGGGAGTTGACTAATAAGTCGTATTTTGCTATCTTTCTAAAATTCTTTTATTCTTGGATGATGATTACTCTGTTGATATTTGAGGGTTATTTATGGAAACCCCATTGATTTGTGTTAAACTAAATGAAAATGGCTCAAAGGGTTAGCTTGGGGCTACTCGTAGCCTCAAGTACCGTGTGACGCTCTAGGATCCATTTTTTGGGGCGTTACAATTTGATCCCAATGAAAGTTGTGTTAGTATAAAAGAGCAAATAATAGGAAAAAAAATGAAGTGACTAAGGATGAAGAAGTTGGCTTACCTCCTTATGAGGATGATGATGATGACCTAACTCTGAGGTGGTCCATAAAGAAACAATGAGGAAGTAACTGGAAAAAAAAAGTAGTTGATATGGGTGTGAAGGTGGCTAGATCATATTC
>NW_025850828.1:0-23938 GCF_002878395.1 Capsicum annuum
GAACTCTTCTCAATTTCTACTCTAGTCGGTAGTTCATTCATGGCCAGGCAAGTATATATAAATTGTCCAGTCATAGTATCTCAGAATGTCATTTTAGTCAATCTTAATAGAGCTAGAGAAGACCGATTTTGATGTAATTATTGGAATAGATTGGCTCCGCTCTTGCTATGCCTCAGTTGACTATAGAAATAGAATTGTTCAGTTTCAATCCCCAAATAAGCCAGTCATAGAATTAAAGGGTAGTAGTATCTCAGTACTGATAGGCCGATCTATCTCTTTCTTAAAGGCAAGGAAAATAATCTCCAAGGGGTGTATGTATTATCTCTTTCAAGTCAAGGAGTCAAATTTAAAAATTATGAGTCTCGTGTTAGTTCTAGTAGTGAATGAGTTCCCAAAAGTTCTTTTTAAAGATCTGTCCGTGGTTTTTCTGTGTTAGAAATCAACTTCGGAATAGATCTCTTTAGAAAAACCAGCCTATTTTAGTTTCACCTTACAAAATGGCTCAAGCCAGGCTTGAAGAATTGAAAAGACATTTAAAGGCTCTCCTAGAGAAGGGTTATATCAGTTATAGTATCTCTCCATGGGGTGCTCTAGTTCTTTTCGTGTGCAAGAAAGACAGTTATCTCAGATTGTGCATCGACTATCATCAGTTAAACAAAGTCACAATCAAGAAAAAGTATCCTATCCCTAAGATTGATTACTTACTCAACCAACTTCAAGGTGCACACTTTTTCTCCAAGATAGACATCATACCCGACTATCATCAGGTAAGAGTCACATAATATGACATTACAAAAACGGCCTTTAGAACTCAGTATGGCCAATTTAAATTCATAGTTATATCTTTTGAACTAACAAATGCTCCTGTAACTTTTATGGACTTGATAAACAGGGTGTTCAAAAGTACTTGTACATGTTTCTTATTGTATTTATAAATGACATTCTCATCTATTCTTGTAGTGAGGGTGAGCATGCAGACCATTTGAGGATTTTCTTGCAGACCCTTAAGGATCATTAGTTATTCTCTAAGTTCAGTAAGTGTGAATTCTAGTTGAAATTAATATCTTTCCTTGGTAACATTATTTTTGATGAAGGCATCTGAGTTGATCCTCTACAGACCAAAGCAGTAATAAACTGTATTAGACCAACTCTCCTTTAGATATCGTTAGGTTTAGCAGTTACTATAGATGGTTTGTTAAGGGATTCTATTTTATTATCTCCCCATTGTCTATACTGACTCAGAAGAAAGTCAAGTAAAAGTGGTCTAATTCTTGCAAAAAGTGTTTTCAGGAGTTGAAGACTAGACTCACCTATGCTCTAATTTTGAGTCTACCAGATGGTTCAGATGGTTTTATGGCTTATTTTGATATTTTTAGAGTTGGCCTTGGTTGTGTTTTAAAGCAGCGAGGAAATGTTATAGCATATTCCCCTACATAGATCAAACCTCATGAGAAAAAATACCTGACTCATGATCTTGAGTTAGCAGCAATTGTTTTTTCATTAAATATTTAGAGGCATTATTTTTATGGGGTCTATTTTGATGTATTTACTGATCATAAGAGACTTTGACATATTTTTAGTCAGAAGGACCTAAATCTTCATCAGAGAAAGTTATTGAAATTGCTGAAAGACTATGATATGAGTGTCTTATACTATGGGAAGTGTTGACCACATTGATGATGATAATAAGGAGTTCGCTCACGAGGTTCATCAGCTAGCTAGATTAGGAGTTTGGTTGGTTGATTTAACCAATGGTATTGTTTGGGTTAAGAATAGTCCAGAATCTTCCTTGGTTTTAAATGTAAAGAAAAAAGAAAGATAGTGATCCTATTTTGCTTAAGTTGAAGGAGGCAGTCCATAATAAGAAGGTTATCATTGAGATCCCAGACCATCGAATTCAAAGGTTGAGGAATAAAGAGGTTGCCTTGGTACAAAATTTATGTAGATACCAGTCAATTATGGGAGCTACTTGGGAAGCAGGGGAAGATATGACGACCAATAACCCCCATCTATTATCTTCAAACCCAGTTCCAGCTTGAGGTAATAGTTTCCATTAATTAACTAATTATTTAATTTCTATCTCAACCATCCAGGCATCTTTATGTCATGGCATACATTCATGAGTCTAGTTCATTCCATGTAACTATCCTAGATTCAACTATTAATTCATGCACAACTCATGAATAATTAGTGTAAAATATCAGTTTTTCCCTAGCATCCCTGCTTAGTCATTTTTATTTGAGGATGAATGATTCAAAGGGGGAGATATTTTAATCCCCCAAGTTTTGAAGATCAAAACCCATCAAAATATAGGCCACTAAATTAGTTTTTTAATGCCACAAATCCCTCCTTAATCCGATGTCATAGAAAAAAGTTATGAAAATTTACCTAAGAGTTTTTTAGGTTACCAGCGGTAACCATTCATGCAATGACTCATTACCGATCTTAAAAAGTTGTGACCTATACTCATTACCATGGTAGTGAGTGACCTAAGGATTCTACTCAATGGTAATGAGTCTAGCATATGACTCGTTATCAGACGCAATTAGTCATCACGTGGACTCGTAGACACACTAGTGAGGACCATCAGATTTCAGTCCAGGGGTAATGATTCTACCATACGGCACATTCATACTGATAATAAGTCGTAGGGTGGACCTATTCCCTTAAAAGAAAGGAACCCAGAAATAGTCTCAGACCACGGCAACTCCTAACGACTCATGGTCAGACTTAAAGAGTCATTGGGAGGGTGATTCATAAGCTTAATAGTGAAGGATTAGAACCCAAGATATTAGTTCATGACTCAAACAATGATTTGTTTCCAGTCATAATGAGTCACTGGGTGAGTCGTTATGATTGGGACCAAAATTCCTGCATGATTTTAACAAGGGCTTTATTATAAATTACACCCCTTATTAACCCATCCAACGTCGTTTATGCCTTCAAAAACATAAGCTATCAAAGGTAAATATTAACCTAACCTCTCATAACTCAGCAATCAGTCAACACATAGAAAGAGAAGCGATTTCTTCTATAAGAATCCAAACTTGGGTTCATCAAAAGAAAGTTCAAGTTCTTAGAAGATTCTCCAAGGATTTTGTTTTTAGGTATGTGGGATTTCATTAGTGGTCCCTTTCACCCAATGAGTCACAAGAACTCCCAAAATTTATAAGCATAATTCATCTTTCTTTTAATTGGGTTCTAGGTCAAATATGAAATTCTTAACTCTCTTAAGTTTATGTGTATAACTAAACCTTAAGTAAGTGTTTCCCATGAGACAGTGATTTCCAATTTTCAAAATACGACTTTCCCCATTTCATCATGTTGTTGAGTTTTTGGTTATAAAATAAGAAATTCTCTTATTATCATGTTCAGTTGCATTAGTCATAGTTGGTGGGTTATGAATACTCGATGCCTAGGAGACTAAGCATGCATCAATTTACATATTTATGATTTTCTTCAGATTATGCATGTATTACATATTTAGAACACCATGATTGAGCACATCAGTTACCAGTTCATATCTTAGTTATAATTCAGTGTTAGTTCAGTTAGGAGTAGTACTTAGCACCAAGTGAACGTAGGGTTGAAGGCTCACCTTCCATTAATAGAATGAGAACTTTAGTGAAAGTCCCTATGTTCTAGAACACAGAACCACTATTGGTTATGAGAGGTCACCCACCAGTAGAGGACTGATACCCTAGTCCTTTGGGATATCAGATTGGTGGATCCACACCTGCCAGTGTTAGTACCCTTGGTAAGGTACCGACATCTTTCCAACTAGGGTTATAGGTTTGACCTTGATTAGCTCAATTGGGGCATATTGATTAAATGTTATCTCCCACAGTACTTAGTTTAGTACTTAGATTTTGTTCAATTTAGATTTTCTTGACCAAGTGTTCCGTATTCAGTAAGTGCCATCATAACCTAACAAATTGAGTTAAGAGATTTTGGTATCAAAGCTAGGGTTTTTTTGTGCGATGGTACAAGAGAAACATTCATAGTAGAGTCCTTTAGATTAGAACAAAGATGTCCATATCCTATTTTAGGAAGGATATATGACATTCATAAAAAATCCCATTTCTTGACTCTTCAGTGTGTGTCTTGAATTTTATTAACTTCTAGGTTATTCAATTGACTCCACTTTTTCTAAAGTGATTACAAATATGTTATTGATAGACATGAGTGTGAATTATTCATATATTACCTTAGTTTTAGTTCAGGTCAAACTAGGGATTCAGAGTTTTATATAAAGGTTCTTTATTCTCAGCAAAAGATTCAGGAGCCATCTAAGGCTATGGCAGGGTTGTGACCTCCTTAGTTTTTCAAGATACTATGTTATGGACCCTTTCTAGGGATACGTCATAGTTAAAGATGTTGTTTGGTATATTAAATGGTTCTTAAGATAGTGTTGGGTTTTTTGGTATTCGATAAGGCTCTATATCAATTTTTGAGTATGAGATAAGGTTTCTCGAGTGGGCCAAGAATAATTTTATGTGATATGCTATAGAGCGTGAGATAATGCAGGGGTTTATCAGGGGATTAAATTTTCCAATACATTTGGCATCAAATCATCTGATAGCCACTGGATCTACATTTCTTTAGGTTGTTGATAACATCAGAACTACTAAAAGGGTAAGTCTTAAGGCATATAAAGATAGTGGTAAATGGCCCTATCACTAGTATAGATTCAGTGGTATTCCACAAAGTGGTAGGGATACTCAAAGTAGAGGTTAGCATCATTTACAGCCTGCTAGTTCTTTTTGGTTATAGAACCTTAGATTGTAGAAACTCTCAGATAGGTAGTTGTGGTTATAGTGGATCGAGTTATTGTTCGGTATCACAGGGTTCTCAATATAGGTATTTAGGATATGTCTGACACTTTGGGTTAGTATATACATTGCATTAGAGAGTTTTACGGGTATGTTATGATTATGGAGAGGTTAGTCATTGGTCTAAGGAGTATCCTACGCATAAGTTGGTCATTTAATTAGGGTCAAAATATGTTTCTGACTAGATTAACACTTTAGTGGTTTGTTATGACTATAAGGAGACTGGTCATTATTTCAGAGACTTCCTCAAAATGGAACTATTAGGCAACCAGTTCAACTAGATCTATGTCCTAGGCATATGGCATCTTCGATTAAAGATGGTACCCTGGGTATTTTAGTTGGGAATTCAGATATTCATTTTGGGGTTGGAAATGTTCAGATTTATCCTTGTTAAGCCAAGACAAGGACAATGGCTTCAGATCGATCATTATAAGTATGATTTTAATTTTCTATCTTTAGTTTCTATGCAATCTAAATTAGGGTGTTTATTCCTATCAATTTCCATGTGCCTTTTCTATTAGTGTGTAGATTCTTATTATCCTTGGTGTTGATTTATGTATATATTACTACCTCCTCTCCCCATGTATATTTTCTTTTAGTAGTGGATCAATGTATATTAGTTTCTATGGTTTCCTTGGGGTGTAGCACTTTGGCTAAGTTCTTTTTTCTTTGAGTTAGTGGCTTTTAATATGGTTATTGAATTTGGATTGTTTATCTTTCTTATATTCCACTTATGTGACATGCCATTACTACTGATATCATTTTAATGATTATGCACCTTTATTTGATATGCGAGTAGACTAGCATTATCTAGTTAGTATCTAGTTTCATGTGATTCTAATATGTTTGACTTAGACAACAACTATGGTTATGGTTTTCTTTTTCTATTAGTAAGGTTAGGTTGTTTGTTTAGAGAGGGTGATGTCATTGAAGGTTTGGCCTTTTGTGGTTATATACTAAACTCTAGCATTGATGACCATTTTTTATAGTTCATTCCTAAGGTTGATAAGTTTGAGGGTTTTTTTGGTTGGGCTAGTTTCTAACCCGATAGTGATGTTGATCAGGGTGTTGGTATTTAGTCGGGTACTCTATCATTTTTACGATGTCATTCATGGCTTATTTGATTTGAGATTGGTTTGAATAGGCTATTTTATTAGATTCTTATTTATATATATTTCACCTAGTCTAATATTTTAGGATACAATCACTTGGTATAAAAGGATGGTTGGGTGTTGTTGTGCATTATTTGTCTGCAACCATAGGGTGTAACTCTAGGAAGTGAGTACCAATGACTATGTTCTTATGATTTACTTGATGTGGGTAGGACTCCTTTATATTGTAGGTAAGTTCTTAATTATGCCTTGGTGTGTTATGCCTCTCAATTGATGTAGGCTTGATTGCTAGTGCATTTAGCCTATGGTTTTGCCTCATTATAATTCTAATCTTTGACAACTTCTCACTATCATCCTTTGTGGGAAACCTTTGAGATATGCTTAGTTTTTGAAGGTGAGATTGGTTTGGGTATTTTATATTTTTCAAGAGTCATTAGCTTTAGTTTTTGTTTTTATTCTATTGAATGCTGGCTTGAGAGTTGCGATAGATACTTGTTTATGGATGATTACCTATTTGAAGGATTAGTTTGATCAATTGAGGTTGCATGATTTGACTTTTATGTTTATCTTAGCTATGGATTTATCACTTAATGCTCATTTCATTTTGAGGTTTGATCCAGTTGATAATGGCCTACTCATTACCTACCAGTTCAGTTTTCTTCAATTTAGAAGCCAACTTAGAGGGATGTTCTAGGGATGGTTTGTTGGCTAATGGTGTTGGTTTTTACCATTTCAGACCTTGATTCTTAATTTGGTCAGCATTTTAAAGTCTACTAGTAGAAAGAGTGCATTTGAGTTGGGCATAGCATTGTTTCACCCATAGTAAATAGGGAATTCTGGAGCAGATTATCCAACTTTAAGATGTTTCACTTCTGACTCGTGACTATTGGTTTTGAGGGTAATTCGATGGAACTATTTTCTTTGGAAAAGACTGCAGACTTCAGAGACCTCTATTTTAGTATTTGGATGGAACCTTATCATACATTATTCTTATGTTAGTCTATAAAGGTTTTTGGAGATTCAACTATAATTGTTTGAGATTATTCTAATGTGATTATGCAAAATAGACTCAAACATGCTAAAGAGTTTTTATGTTGTTTAAGGTAGATAGCACGTTTGGATAGGCTAGGGTATGTTACATTTAAAGTTGGAGTTAGTTGTATAGTTTTTGATAGGATTCTCTTTTACCATGTTTGAACACTTAGTATGCTTTAGTTTGGGTCTTTTGTATTTCAATTAAGTTTAGCTCAATTGGGGTTCAGTTGGCTATTAAGGATGAGTTATTTATTATTTGGAAAAGTTAAGGAGTTTAGTGTTAAAGGGATACCCTTAGTGAATCCCTTGGAAGTGTTTCTTGGCCTTTGGGGTTACCTAGGGAGCCTTGCATAAGCATGCAGCCCAATACCTTATCCTTTCTAGCTTTTGAGCTCTAGCTAGGCTTTGACTTTTAAGGATGAAAGTCCTTTTAATAGTAGATGTTGTAATGACCCAATGGGGCATTTTGTCCATCCTTTGGGTATTTTTGGTGTTTCATGTGTTCCAAAAGTAGCACATGTCATTCATGACTTGTTTGGACCATCAGTTTAGTTCTTGAGTAGTTCAATAGAGTAAAGCCCATATGCCTCTTTTGGATCATTTAAAGTTGAGAAATTGGTCTTGGACAAGGACTTTTAATAAATATCCCTAAATAAGAATTTTGACAATTCTATTATCTCTAAAATTTTGATTTTCTACTAGGGGGACCCTTGGTTCGAGTCCCAAGGCTTCCAGGATCATTTTGGGATATTGGGTGGATGTTGGTGAAAACAAAATAATAGGTATAAGACCCTCTTTTTATGGAAATGACCCCTGATGGAAATTTAAGTGGTCCTATTAAGTCCGAAATGTCATATTTGGTAAGGTAGCATAGTTTGTTTGTGTGTATGATATTTCAAAGGAATCTCGGGCATTTAAACTTAGTAAAATAGATAATTTTGGGTAGTTGGTGGAGCTACTTAAGAGGTTTGCAAGACATTTTAATATTGGTCACTTTAGTTGTCCTTGAATGCTTTAACAAACATTGCTTATGTGACAAGGGTGCTGCTTTAGCGACATCTTACCCCTACTGCAGTCACCACTTTAGCGGTCATTTGTTGCTTTAAAGGTAGATGCTTTAGCAGCTTAGTGGCCACTTAAGAGGTCACTTTTGGGTGTATATATTCTAATTTCATGCAATTTTCATCCCTTTCCAAGCCTTTTTTTTTACCATTGATGAATATTGAGCATAGAAAAATGTAAGGATTTATGAGTTGGAGTTGGGATGGAGTTAGAGATGTGTTGGAGGACATGTTTCTATAATTATCTAGTAATTTTGCCCTAGCTCCCCATCTAACTCTCAATCTTACTATTGTTTTTCCCTAGTTATTGCGGTTGTTTTGTGCCTTAATTGCAACTTATTTTGTGCTTAGTGTTTAAAGCATGCATTCCATGTCTTTCGAGGGACCTCGTAACGGATTCAATTTTGAAATTCTATTAGCGGGCTCCACGGGCCTATTTTTTACCCAAAGCCTAGATATTTATATTGAACTATGGGTTTTGTTTTACTTGTGTTAATGTGATGATTATGATTTTGGTAGCACCAGGATATTTAGATATCAAAGAGTACAGACGAGCATTTCGTGGATAGTTTGAGACCATAGTTTGACATTGAGTTCAAATTTGATTTACTCTTCTCTATGAGATTGTGTATGCTATATATTTCATTCTTGATGGGGTTATCGGATATGTTTATAGCTAGTTGTATCTTGATTTCACCTAATAGGGGGATTTTAGAATAGAATTTTAATTGAGAGTTAGCCAAGAATACCCGTTTTAGCCGTATGATTATGTTAAGCTTAACTTTAAACTCTGGGACCTTAGGATGATATTAGGTTCCCTAGTTTAAGATTTATTGCAATATTTAATTATTTGGGTAATTTTTTTGGCTAGGCCCTCTCAGTAACTTTATCCCCTTGTTTACCATATGTAAAAGTCATTTTCTCATTTTACGTTCCTTTCTAGCATCTCGAGCCTTCTTGTAGTGGGTACAGGTCATATATGACTTGTCAGAATTATATGTTTAGTGATCGGACAGTTCACTTAGGTTTTAGGCTTAATTTCCTCTTTTGGAGCTTTCAATGTTTATGATTTGGTCTCAAACAAAAACTCCTAGTAGATAACCTCAGATGAGAATTCCAACCATGCTATCAGTACCTGAACATTGATCTTGGGTTAGGTGGACTCTTGGTTCAAGTCCCAAGGAACCTAGGCTTATTTTGAGCTATTGGTTGGAAAGTTAAGAAATAAGAAATTAGGCTTGGGATCCATATTTTATCAAATGTCCATAGATGGAAAATTCGACTACACCATTGAGTCTAGAACATTGAATTTGGTATGGTTACATTGTTCATTTGTGTATATGAGATTCCAAATGAACCTTAAGGCTTGGCGGAGACTTGGAGATTTTCTAAGTTTATTGTTTTATCTAGTGCATTGCTATCATGGTGCCAAGGGTCGTGATCGCAATACCCTTGGCGATCACAGAGATACCATAATAACGACAAAACTTATTAGGCCCCAGATATTGCGATCGAGAGGCTCTTATCGCAGTCGCAAATAGCGTGTACAAATATGATATATAGCGATCGTAAAGCTCAAGTCAAAATTGCAACTCTCGAGGACTTGGGTTGGGTATAAATTTACCCCCTTTTGCTCAATTTTGCTCATTTTTCACCCATTTCTTGAGAGCTAAAAACCCTAAAGAGTAAGACTAAGTGTGATAGAAGCTTGAAGATAATTTGTGGAGCATTGTCATCATTATTCCATGATTTCCCTATGAATTCGTGGTGAAATTCTTTTGATTTCTTAATAAATTGTTAGAACTTAGGGCTTTAAATTCATAAAATTTATGGGTTGATTTAAGACCTAATTCGTGCTCTGTATGTGCTCAAATTTTGATCACAACAACTTTCTTATTCTTTGAGGGAACTCATGACGGGTTTAATTTTGAATTCTATTTACGGGCCCCGCAGGCCTATTCTTGAGACAAAATTTGACCCGGCTTGTTACATGGTAATATGGGACTTATTTGACTCTTAATGGCTCATAGATTATGATTTTGATAGCATAGCAGTATTTCAAGATCATGGATTGAAGACTGAATTTTGTGGACGATTCAATGATTTGTGGTCAGCATTGAGGTAGGATTTTGTCTACTCTTCTTCACAAGATGATATGTTTTATATATAGCATGTGAATGTGAATGTTAAGATTAATTGTGGTTAGAACATTGTGACTTAGCCTAGAATACTGAAGTTCGGGGATTAGATGGTGAATCGATCCATCATGTGAAATACTTATTATGCCTCTATAATCTAATTATCAATCTATCCATCATGTGAAATACTTATTATGCCTCTATAATCTAATTATTTATAGATGAGACTAGTAAATCCTTAGAAATGATTATGTATTACTTAGTGAATTGTGATGGTTTTCCTTAGATTATGATGTTATGATTATGTCGGATATACATTTAGGCCTGAGTTCATCATTATAATGTTGTAGCTATTTCCAGATATATTCTTGGGCTGGAGGCCGTGATCATGATATTGATTGGTTCGATTCTGGGAAGTATTCCATCTTTTTTTGAGAAAATAGTTATGGTTTATTGACAAATTGATGTTTATAATTTCATTGTTTGAATATTGGTGATGGCATATATAGATTCAGTATATTTATGATCACTAAATACAGTTAATGGTATGATTCCAACTAAAATATGATTTTACTACTATTTTTCCTAAAAAGGGATAAAATCACACTTTTAACCCTCTCTTAAAATAGATTTATCCATAATAGGAATTGTACCATATTAATGGAGGACGTATGTGTAATGAGATTGAAAATGATATTTTAAAGATTTGACCATGATAGATTTTGGTCTATAATTCTGATACAGCTATTTAGTCCAATCAAGAGAGATTCCAACCCTTTCTATACTTTTATAATGATTTAATCTCAAAGTTTACCCTGGCAATTATTTTATAGATTTACACTCTTTTTAGCCATGACTTGAGTCCGTGCACCTATTATATATTTACATACACATCTATCCAATATGGGATGGAAGAGGATGGTGGTATGGATGATATAAATTTCAGGTAAAGCCCGATGATTGATGATGTTGGGGATATTTATCATATTTACTGGTTCAAGTTTGACTATTAATTATATATTTAGTGGTTTGAGTTCAGCTATTTATTATATATTTACCAATTCAAGTTTGGCTATTGACTATATTTATTAGTTCATGTTTGGATATTGATTATGATACTAAGGATGTTAGGTTATGCATTGGGTTACTTATGGTATTTTGATTTATTATGGTATTATGGACTATATCTCGGCATTTATTCTGACATGTGCATTGCCTATCTGGTGTATGTGCCTATATATGTCAGCTTTATTGAGGTTGCATAGGTATGGGTGATGAGTATTACTTATGGTGTGTTGTATGTTGATTGAACCTTCTGGGCCTAGGACGATGGAGGTTTGTGAAAGAAGGTTAGGTATTATTTGTCTGAACTAGTCAATTACTAGCATTTTCATTTCTATTGTTATTATTATTGTTATGATAATTGTTATAGCTAGTTTGTGAAAGATTGATTAATGATTTGGTATAGAGCTATGAGGTATGATCCTGGATCTTTTATCTTATGATTATATTATTATGTGTGATTATCTAATTATTAGACATATGGATTAGAAACCCTGATGTATTCGAGCACTAGTTTCTGCTATGATTATGAAACACCCTGAGTTTTGTCCCTTGGAAATTTCTTGAGGTTTGAGCTCACTGCTTTGATTATTTAGTGGTAAGGTGTCCAGTAGATGGTGGTTGTATTTTCTCTTTTAATTATGACTTGGTGATACAAGTCATTAAGCATAGTGATGAGTCATTAGGATGAACCATAACCAAATTAGTAACTTAGTGGATTCAATCTGTCTGATTATAAGTGTCTCACTAGGAGCTGCAAGGATAGGTAATGAGTCATGACGTAAAGTCATAGGTTGCCTAGCATCAGACCCATTTGGGTACTGTGTTGGTTGCGACTAGACCGTACGAGTCATTGGGTCAAGTTACAGTAGGATCATAAAGTAATAAGGTGGACAATGTATGGGTGTCAAACTCACTATCTAGGATACGACTGAAGGCTATGAGTCATATGATATGGCGATGAGTCAATGGGTCACTCGTAACCAAGGATGGTTTTTTACGTCTTTTAAGTTGAGGGTATTCTAGACATTTCCCACTATAGCCCTTAGTACCCCATGAGTTGAAACCTTCTTTAGGAATTCACTATCATATCATTCACTATAAAATAGTCTCACACACTCTCTCAAATTCTCTATTCAAGCTAAGGTTAGGGTTTCAAAGAAAGTGGTCATCTATGGTTCTAAGGGTGCAACCTCTTTCAAATTCCTTAGTATTTCAGGCATATTACTCCTCCCTAACTGTTATTTTACTTAAATCTCATGTTTTAATGTATGGCTTTCATGGTATTTTGATGGTTTTGAAATAAAAGTTGGGGATTTTTGAATGCTTATTGTTGATATATGTTTTCCCTTGTTTTAATTATGGTTTTCCTTGTTTTAAATATTGGTTTGACCATGTGAGTGCATGGGTATGGTGGATGAATTTGATAATGATAACTTTCTCTGAATTTGTGACTTGTGAAGTTGTTATAATCTCACCCTGTATTGTGAAACTAGTTAGTAAGTATGAGAAATATGGGAATTGGAGTTAGGGGTGAAATGGAATCCCCAAAGTGCTTAGTTGACTTATTTCTTGAAACAGATGTTATAAATGGTTAAATGGTTAAGGATGGTTTTTAAAACATTGTTGGTTATACGAGAATCTACCAAGTGATTGCTAAAATGAAAAACCTTATGGGGTACATGGGAATCTCCCAAGTGATTTCAATAATAGAGTATGCGAGGTACATGGTAATCCCCTAAGTATTGGCTAATGATATATTTTGTAAGCTATAGTCGGTATGATGATACCACTTAATAATTCTTTAGTAATTGACTCCTAGAAATTTGTGGTTTGGTTATGTGCTAAATGTTTTAAATGGAAAAAATAATGGGGGTTGTGATAGCTTAGCCGTGAAGGTGTGAGTTTGAAGGACAAACACTAGAAACTAATGTTTGTTGACATAAGGGTTGGTCTTGGTGACATTATACTTGTCAGGTACATGGGAATCCCCTAGGTCTATACTTGTATATATGTATCATGGAGGGCGAAGGGTATAAAGGAATCCCCGACCATCTATGATATCTTCAATTTTTGAGGCTACACGCAATGGGGCCATTCAGGGGGTAACACTGGACCCATATAGCCCGTGGGTAGATTATGATATTAACGTTTCATAACCTAGGTTAAGGATGCAAAGTGGATGTTAAGCCTTGTTCCCTATCCCGGCATAGTGTGAATATATCTATATATTTGCATATGGTTATGTGCATTTATTTAACTTGGTTTTGGATTGATGGCATTACTTTATCTTTATCCCTTAGTTACATGATAGCGTTCACCCTGGTAACCATCTTCGAACGTTGTATCCCCATGTGATATAGGAACCGACAATACTTCTACTTCTTCTGCATAGTGACTAGGTAATTCAAGGACTGTTTTGGTCAGACTGAAGTGATGAGCTTCCATACTTCGAAAGACCCAATTTTATACTATGGATTTCTTCAGGTCCTTACCAATCCTTTTGGTATTGGTTTTGGCTATGGTTGGGGGCATGTCCCGACCATATAATCTTTGGTTTTGATTAGAGGCTTTGTTGGACTACTATGGATATGTCGTTATTGGATGATTATTTTGTTGGTGGTGGTTGGTTTTGGATATAGACTTAGCATAATATCCTTAATTGATATTTTTTAATCTTATTATATATCCAGAATTCATCCGACGGATAGTGTAAGGTGGTTAATGGTTTGGTATTAAGGGTGCTCTACAATCCTTGTAGGACTTGAGATACACGAAATGACTAAACCTTGGTTTGGGTTGTGTCA
Source organism: Capsicum annuum (assembly GCF_002878395.1). NCBI lineage: Eukaryota > Viridiplantae > Streptophyta > Magnoliopsida > Solanales > Solanaceae > Capsicum > Capsicum annuum. The sequence continues at coordinate 14,048 of NW_025850828.1, forward strand.
GATTGCTTTTAGAGCCCTAGGTTCATGGTCAATTGAGAGTCCACAAAGCCATGTTGAGTAGAGTCTCTTTTAAGGGTCTGTCGCATGCCACACTAATAAAAGAGAGGCTACAAGGCATTTAGGAATGTTTTCCTTTCTTGTTGTTCTATTTTTAGGCTATAGAGTCCAGGGTATTGAACTCTTCTCTAAATCTTCTTTTGTTCGCCTTTTAGATCATGCCCTCCTGATGATTTGATGCTCATAGAAACTCATCTATCCTACTTGATGATGATGTGGATGGATCTCATCCAACTTATGGGTGACAGACCCAGTCAAGGGCCGCTGCTTCTAATTTCCCCCGTGGAGTTCCACTGGTCTCCATTGACCCTACTTTGAATGGTGGTACTCATACTCAATCACCTCAAGGAAGATGTTACCAATACTGAGGTTTGCCATTCTATTCAAGTATTAACCTAGATAATGGCCTCATTGTCACGCCAGTCCAATTATATTGGCATGAGAAAGAATAAGGCATGACCGAGAAATAAGTTGAGTAAGAAGTTCTAAAATTCAGACCGAGGGAGGGGTTAGAGAAATAGTGGTAGAGGTAGTAGACAGGGGTTTGAGCAAGGGAATCCAGGGAATTCCCATATGGTTGTCAGTGTCCCTTATCATTAGTCTTCTAGTGAATATTATTTTCGGGCTGGTTGAGCTTGGTCAGCCCTATCTTATCCTTCTTATCGTTTTTGAGGTCGGTTGCATCGTGGTTATTACTTTAAAGGGAGAAATCAGTGTTTTTGTTATGGCTTGTTAGGTCACCTACAACGGGAGTGTCCCACAAGGATTGCCATTAGGGAAAATAGGATACTAGTTACCATTTCTTTAGCTCCTACATGGAGGAGTACTTCTTCTGGCTCCGGCATTGGACGACATCGTCTTTATGCTCTCACAATCCATTAGGAGTCTAACACATATCCTAATGTCATTACTAGTATATTGAAACTCTTTTCTTATGATGTGTATTATTTACTTGATCTAAGGTCAACTCTTTCTTACGTGACCCCATATATGGCTGTGTATTTTGGTTTTGGTCTCGAGTGTATTTCAGAGTCTTTTCCTATTTCTACCTTAACAGGTAACTCTATGGTGGCTTGAAAAGTCTACTATAAGGGTTATGTGCAATTTGTGGGTAGTAGAGAGACTTTGGTGGATCTGTTTGAATTAGAATGGTCAATTTTGATGTCATATTGGGGATGGATTTGTTGCACTCATTCTATGCTTCTTTAGAGTGTAGAACCCAAAAGGTCATTTTTAAATTCCTTAGAAATGGGAAAAGAGTACCCTAGTGCCTAAGGAGAGGGTCGTATCATATCTTAGAGCCTAGAAGCTGATTTCTTAGGGGCATCTTTACCATTTAGTCTGTGTTAAAGATTCTAACTTTGAAAGTCCTTTGTTATCGTCCGCCCTCGTGGTTAGTGAATTCCCTGAAGTATTTTTGATGACCTTCCTGGTATGCCTCCCGATAGGGAAATTGATTTGTAAATTGATCTCCTTCTGAACACTCATTCTATCTCTATCCCTCCTTATAGAATGACTCCAGATGAGTTGATAGAGCTTAAGGGACTTTGAAGTATCCTTTTAATATGGGTTTTTCTTCCCTAGCATTTCTCTGTGGTGTGCTTCCATTCTTTTATGTGTGAGAGAGATGGGTTCCTCCTGGTATGTATAGGTTATTGGTGGTGAATAAGGAATTTAGCATGACCTTCTTGTAGGGTGGACCATATATATATATATATATTCTATGTTGGGTACTCTATTAGTAGTGCATAATGGTTGACAGACACTAAGTTTGAACCGTAGATGTTATTTTGGTAAAAAGAGTATCTTATATAGAGGATAGAAATGCGAGATTTATGGGAGCAGATTGGTAGGCTTGGTGCGGTGTGCAGAAGGGATGAGGTTGATAAGTTAAGAGACATGGAAGTAGGAAAGTTGTGATATATAGGCTAGAGGTCCAGGTTAAACTAATGGATTGGGGGCTAAGTCATTGAATGGGTTAGGGCATAGAGTTTGTAAGACTATGCTTAACCCCAGGTAGTATCTGGATAGATGAAGTCTTAAATATAAGAGAGTCATATGTCCCTAGCACATGTCCATGTTGATAAACCTTAGAGCAGAGTGTTGTGCTTATAGGTGTAGTAAGATGGAGATCAAGGGCTAATCTTAAATTTTCTCCTAGAGGTGGACTTCTTGGGAAAGTCGGGGTGAATTTTCTCTTATTCTAGTGATTCCCTCCTACTTCAATTGAGAGGGAACCCTACTACTTTGCATGTATTCTAATAGTGGTTGCTAAGGTTCATATTCTATGTGTCGCGTATGTCCATACTCCAGCCCCTGAACCAATGGCAATATTGGTTCCCTGAAAATTGAGTTTCCAAGTATTCAAACTCTAAGTAATGACACTCATGATCCATATATTCTTGTCTCACATCATGCCTAGTTCCAAGAAATAATAGTTTCAAGAGGAAATCCTTTCCTTGTTCCCTGAATATGAATTTTGGCTTTACGTTACATTACCCATGATATATGTAGTCGTGTTTCTCTTGGTGACCAATCCTAAGGATTCGTTCTATGGTGTGTTTATGTTGAAATGATCCTCTTTTTATAACGTAGGTGGTTGCTATGGAGTACCTCATGCCATTGTACCGTGTCTCATTATATGGTTCTCTCCTTGAGTAGTACGACCAGTAGGAGTTGTAATTTTAAAGTACCTTCCCCCCTCCTCAGTGACCCTTATTATGTTAGGGTGGTAGTGTCCATGGAAGCGTAGTGAAGTTTTGGACAAAGGAGTATATATCCTTTTTGTGAAATTTTGGGGTGACTACTAGGGCTAAGGTTATAGGTATAGATGGAAGAATGGGATTAATTTTGTTATACGAAATAGTTAAGGGGGTGTGGGAAAATATTTGTGATAGTGATTAAGGGTGCTAGTTTTGGTGGGGAGATACATAAAATAGTAGTAAGGATAGGTTGAAGTATGGTGATTGATAAATACCCAACCATTGGGTTATGCAGCTATAGGGTCCTATGGCTTTCACTAGCACCTTTAACTATAAGTTAGTATTTAACATGGGAGGGATATACGGTTATACTCAGACCCTCATAGTTATGTATCCATGAGGGGAGATGGGGGGTTGAAATAGAAGAGTATTATCTTTATAGTTGAAATCTTGGTAGATAGTGTGGTCATATTTAAGGGTTATAAGATGCTTTTGTTTGGAAGGAAGGATCTTTATGGGGATTTGGAGGGGACATAGAGTCCGACTACCATTCTTTCTCTCTGTTATGAATAATCATTCTTAAAGTATGTATGTATTCTTAAAATCATTGTTTTATGACTTTATTAAAGGAAAGTGTGATTGTATTAGCTATGGTAAATCGTGCTAATAAATGTCTTGTCCCACCATTCGAGGATGAATGATCCAAGTGGGGGAGAATTGAAACACCCTGGGTTTTGGCCCTTGGAAATTTCATGAACTCCAAGCTCACTGCCTTGATTACGACTTGACTATATGAGTCGTATAGTGTCTTAACGGTTTAGGTAACTCTAGTCATAAGGTATCCAGTGGATGGTGGTTGTATTTTTTAGTTTTGTTACGAGTTGGTGATACGAGTCATTAAGGTTGGTGACGAGTCATTTGGACAAACCTTAACCATATCAGCAACTTAGTGGCTTGACTCTACTCTCAATATGAGTGGCTTACTAGGAGCCATGAAAATAGGTTACGAGTCATAAGGTAAAGTCGTAGGTTGTCTAGTGTCTGACCCATTTGGGTATTATGTTGGTTACGACTAGACCCTATGAGTCACTAGTTCAGCTTAGGAGTGGGATGATAAAGTTGTAAGGTGGATAGTGTATGGGTGTGTAACTCACTCTCTAGGTTACTACTTAAGTCTATAAGTCATATGATGTGGTGACGAGTTAATGGGTCAACTCGTAACCAAGGATGGCTTTTTACATCTTTTAAGATGAGGGTATTTTGTATATTTCCCACTCTAACCCCTTTGACCCCACTTCTTAAAACCTTCCTTGGGACTTTATTATCATATTATTCCCTATAATGATAAGGCTAGGGTTTAAAAAAAAGTGGTCATCTAGGGTTCCAAGGGTGCAATCTCTTCCAAATTCCTTGGTATTTCAGGCATGTTACTCCTCCCTCACTGTTATTTTACTTAAAGCATATGTTCTAGTGTATGGATTTCATGGTATTGTTATGGTTTTGAAATAAAAGTTAAGGATCTTTGAATGCTTATTGTTAATATAAGTTTTCCAATTGTTTAACTATGGTTTTCTTTATTTTAAATATGTTTTTGAACATGTGGGTGCATGGGTATGGTAGCTGAACTTTATAGTGATAACTTTCTCTGAATTTGTGACTTATGAAGAGGTTATGACCCCAACCCTATATTATGAAATAGTTAAGAGTACGAGAAAGGTTGGAATTTAAATTAATGGTACAATGGAATCCATAAAGTCCTTAGTTAATGATTTGGGTATAAGGGGTTTTCAGGTCCTGGTTGGACTTTAGATACCCTACACGATAAGGCACTGGTTTGGGTCATGTCTGATTATAAGGTCTAAAAATGCTAGATTGATGATTTAGTCTATACCTCGAGTTGACCTTGTTCATATATATATATATATATATATTACACTATAATTTTACCGTATATCCCTTCCTTTTATTTGTTCAAATTGTTTATTCATTCCTTGGACTTTTATACTTATATATGTCTTTCTTTCACCATTATTTTGTATATTATATAGTGATATATGATATAGTGTTGATACTTTTGATTATGGCTGGAATAGGATAGTTCAACCATAATACTTCATTAACTTATTATGTAATTTCATGGATATGAGTAGGATCGTCTTGCCTTAACATCTTACTAGATTCATTGTGTGGTTGCTTGATATTTGGATTTAGACTCTATTTTTATGTATATGTATATGTGTTTGCATTATTTTTGGAGATCATTCGGCAGTTTCCTACTAATTAGAACGTGTTTGGTACTCATACTACACTTCTGCAGCTTGCAGATCATAGTTCGAGTTATCACCGATGTTGTGTGAGTCATGCAGAGCATCCATGGTTTGGAGAAATAGAGTGAGCTCCTGATGTTTGCAGTATTACTTTTCTCCATCTTATGTACCACATTAGTTTTTATGTTGTATTTATAGATTGTTGTATCAATATATTTATTTAGTACCTCATTTGCATCCCTTTTATGTTAGAATCTCTTGTATTGATTTCACCAGGATATGGGATTATGTTATGTACTTGATCTTTTATTATATTAATTTTGCATTGTTTTTTTTATTATATTAGTATCCCACTACTAGCAGTTTTGGACTACGGGTTGGCTTGCCTACTAGTGCCTTATAGTAGGCGCCATCATAACCTTAGAAATTGGATCAAGACAAATTAGTATCAGAGCCTAGGTTCAACGGTGTATTAGTATAATAGCTAAGTGTTTAGTAGAGTCCTATGGATCGGTGTGGAGACATTCGTAACCTATCTTTGAAAGTCTTAGGGCATTCTTAGGAAGTCATTTCTTTACTTTGTGGCATGTGTCTGTATTGCTGTGAGCTTCAAGCACATTCTTTGATTCTATTCTATCTTAAATGGACAATGCGAGATCATCAATAGATGATGAGACTTCAACATGTGTTTTTAGAGTTGAAGTGTTGCATCGGACTAGAGAGTCAGATATTTATATCGAAGATCTTCGTATCAACTAGAGGCTTTTGGGCCAGCTCAGACTCTAGGAGAGCTTGTGACTACTTCAGCCTATTGAGGTTCAACATTGGGGATCCTATGTCTATTTGTGGATACCTCACAGTTAGGGATGACATTCAGTTTGTCGAGTAAGTTCTCAGGTCATAGTTGGGTCTATTGATGTTCATCAAGGTTCTTTATCATTTTATAAGTACAAGATTGGGTTTCTCAAGTGGGCCAAGCATATTTTAATGCTATACCCTTCTGAGTTGGACATGGTGTATGGATTCATTAGAGGTTTAGCATTGCCACTCCGCTTGGCATCGAAGCACTTTATAGTATCTGGGTCTTCCTTCTCTTAGGTTGTTTATCATTCAAGGGCCATAGAGAGAGCATTCATTGAGACTTATGGAGGGGACTGCAAGGGACCATGCCATTAGTATTGTGCTATTAGTATTTCATTCGGGATTGAGGATTCTTTTAGTAGATGTCGACTTGACTTGAAGCCTATAATTTCTACATAAGTAGTGTAGGCATTCAGGTAGTGATGGCCATTTCAGAATAGGAGAGGCAGTATCTCAGAGTATTCCAAGAGATTGTCTTTGTTGTGATGAGATGGACATTGGTTCAAAGAGTGCCCCAGATGTGATTTGGTTGTTCAGACAAAGAATGTATTCCTCGCCAACCTATAGTTATTAAGGTAGGCTATAATTTTGGAAAGGATAATCATGGTATAAGATATTACTCCTAACATTAGTTGGCCAGCCATTTGGGATCAGTTCGTGTTTCTAGATCGGTTAGGGCCTTAAGAGTTAGTTAAAACTACAGAATGCTTGGTCATTAGTCTAGAAAGTGTCCCTATGATAGGATTACTAGTCATCCAGCTCATTCAAATTAGCCCCATGATGTTATGGCACCATCAGTTAGAGGTGGTGCGCTTGGTGCCTCAATTAATGATTCGGTCGGTCTGAGTTTAGACCCATTTAGATATATTCTCCCTTAGACCTATTAGGCATGTGATTGCAACTTTCACCATGACAAGTGTGCTTTTACTTCCAGCATTTACCTTTTTCATTTATTTGTATTAGGGATTTTGTACCCAACTATGATTATATGCCTTGATAAGTTCATATTAGATATTGTGTACATTGTTATTAAATTTATGATTATATGACTACCCCGTAGATGATTTCCTTTAGTAGTGGATGGAGTAGATCTACATTGATATTTTCCTCTAGGGATATAGCATTTGGGTTTGAGACCCATTTACCTTGGCATATTGTCTTTATGTGAGCCTTGAGCAATACTCTCTATTGATTTTCATTTATGTACTGCCTACTCATTATATTTATGTTTATATTATTGTTGTTATTATTGTTATTGTTTGATGTAATTCATCCTTGCTTTGTAGATTATTGTGAAGGTTAGACTGATAGCATCTAGTTAGTAATTCCCCTTTTATGTGGTTATTATTCATTGGCTTAAGTAGCTATAGCTCGATTGGATGATTTATCTTCTATATCAAGAGGTAAGTAAAAGTTGTCTTCTTCTTGGTTAGCTGTGATAGATTGATTGTGGAGTGGACTATGGTATAGAAAGTAAGTTTACCTTCTATGTTTTTGTTGCAATTCTAGAGTTGGCAATTTAGTTCTATTGTCGTTCTTGAGTTTGGGATTCTTAGACTTGCCTACTGGGTTGTGAAGGTTATTGTATTGGCTAACCCTTTTGATGCAACTCATTTTTTAGCATGATCAGTTTAGGGTCCATTTTTAGTTTGTGGCTATTTCATCTCCTGAAAGAGGCTTGATATTGATTTTGAGATATCCTAGATTTATCTCTTAGATTTGTTGGGTTTATCTCATTGTGATTGTTTGTACTTTGTACTAGTGTGGATATTGGATGCTCTTTTTTTTCCATGATGTTGTTTTGTTTAAGTTGAGTAGATAATTGAAATCATGTGATGTTTCTTGTGACCTCTTCTTAAAGTTAGCAATTTGAAAATTCTTTATCTTGAGTTACTTGGTTCATTTTCCGGTGGTGGTCTTAACCTTGAATTGGTGTCGAGCTTGGTATTTTCTTCCTCGATGATGTTATACATTGGTAGAGTGAGTTATGATTGATCTACTTAGGTAAATTTAGGAAATTCTAATTATGGAGTTTGTTCGGCCTATAAGAATTAGCGGAACGACTCTTCTTGATGATATTTGCCTACGATTATCCTTTGTCAAGATATAGTACTAGACTGGTTAGTTTCTGGGTAAAGTTGCATTTTTTATAGTTGCTAGAGTTTTTACCATTACTAGTGTAGTTTGCAGCCTTGGGGAGTTCTTGAGTATATTTTGATAGTTCATGCCTCCAATAGATCTGGAGTTGATTCTTTGTGATTTCAGCTGGTGGTTTATGTTGTGATTTTATTCTTTGGCTGTGTTTAAATTTTGGCTCGACATGATTTAGTACAGATGTGTCTAATTCAGGTAGTATGGTTGATGTGTGTATTAGACTTTAGTTTGGATTTGTTGGTTTTATTTTAAATTTGACACCGTGGAATAGTGATTTGGAAGTTATGATAGAGTTGGAGTATGAATGCCTACCCGTCTTTAGGTTTGATTTAGGTAGTTATGGTTAAGAGATTCGGCCTTGGTGTTGAGATTTCAACTTGGAGTTGTAGAGCTTGGGTGCAACCTTCATTTAGATTTGTCTTAGTTCAGATTTTATCTATAGCCTGGTTGAGCCTACTCCGTGGTAACCAATTCTTTCTTCTTGAGTTCAGATGGATTATGGTTAGTAGGTGTTCAGATGATAGTCCGTGGACATGATATTAGTTCCTTAAGCTTTGACCTCTGGTCTTTAGTTTTCTTTGGGATTTTTGGATGATATACTCAATGGGAGTATATACCTTAGTTGGATTCAGCTTGGCTTATTCTCTGTTTATAGGACATCCTGGAATGAATCACTCAGTCTCAGTAGTTGTGCCTTAGACTCCCAAATTTTACTTTTGAGGATTATTTGGACAACTTGTAGCATCGTCTTAGGCTGCATTCCTTGGTTATCTTTATTTGTGTGGCTAAATAGCACCTTCTTGGCTTATTCTCATGTTTTCCTATGGACTAAAAGTAGATCGTCCTCAGTTCATTGAGTTTTCTATTTTGAGATTTCAGGGATAGGACTTTGGTCATTTTCCTCCTATTTTGGGGGTGGATAGTACGTGTGGATTGTCAAAAAAAGGTTATATTTAGATTTGGAGTAGGGTGTATGACTCATACCTTGGTTTTCTTTTGGCTTGGATAAGCCTTTGTTGATTTGTGTGGGTATCAAGATGGTATAAGTATGTTGTAGTTTAGATTTTATGTGCATTAGGCTTCCTCGATTCAGTCCTAGGCCAGTTGGTGGTTGAGGTTGAGTTTTGGCTGTTTGGAAGTTATGTAACAGAGATGGTTGAAAAAGGGATACCTACGGCAAAATCCCTTGGAAGTGTTCTCTCTTCATGGAGGTTATCTAGGAAGTCATTATTGAACTATGCGGGCCTAGTACATTATCCTTTCGAGCTTTTAAGATCTTTCTATTGATTGACTTTCACGAATGAAAGTCCTTTTAGTAGTGGTATTGTATGACCCTCTAGTTCATTTCCTCAATTTGTGTGTCTTTCGGCATTTTGAGTGGTTCCTCAACGGCTATAGGTCATTTATGACTACAGGTCATTTATGACTTTCCGAGACTATCAGTTTGGTGATCGGACAATTCATTTGAATTTTAGGCCCATTTCTATATTTTAGAGCTTTTGTCGTTAGGATTTGGTCTCGAGCCAAAACTCAAGTAGATGACGTCGAATGAGGGTTCCGATAATGGTATTAGCACTGGAACATTGATCTTGGGTTAGGTGGACTCGTGGTTTGGGTCCCGAGGAACTTGGGCTTATTTTAAGTTATTGGTCAAAAAGTTAAGAAATTATAAACTAGGTGTGGACCCATATTTTGTCAAAAAAAACCTTCGATGGAAAATTTGATTGTGCCGTTGAGGTCAAACGTAGAATTTTCTATGGTTACATAGTTTGTTTACGTATACGGGATTCAAAATGAATCCCGTGATCTTGGTAAAGATGTGTAGATTTTCCAAGTCTATTATTTTATCT